>NW_021214404.1:0-8428 GCF_002162155.2 Triticum dicoccoides | reverse complement strand
AAAGGAAAGCACCAGACATCTTACTGCTTGCAAATTGTCGTATACATATTCATGGAACTCATGCCATGGAATAGGATCGAGTTGCCTGCCAAGGAGTCATGCACCATAAAAATCAGTAAATTCAAGAGAAGCACTGCGTACAACAATAGCACACACAGATTAATAATCAAACTCTTAGCGTTCAGCACGTTGGTGAGTAGTGACACAGAGGCTGTTGCTATTGGCGAGTAGGTGCAGGGATCAAGAAGCGATGGCTCTTCAAAAACCTAATCAATGTAAGTAGTGCTTCAGCAAACCTTGGACCTGTAGGTAGTAGTGCTGCTTAGGCGACAGCTGAACTCGAAACGTGCCTGCGAGTTGCTCCACCCGGCAACCTGCCCGACAACGGGAACGTCTCTGGTCCGCTTCAAACTGATGGCGCCAGGTGCCACCTTGTAACGACTGTCAAGGCAACCCCACCAGTCAGCAAGCAGGAAGAAGATCGAGTCAAGGCGCTTGCTGACTCGACAGAAGGATCGGCTCCTTAATGGGTCGCGGTGTCTTGGGTGGTGGCCTTATGGGCCGTATCAAGCCTGCGAGCTCGGGTGATAAGTAGGTGGAGTGACACCATCAATGGGCATCGAATTGTACCTAACTGAATAGACAGAGAGAAGCTGCTCTTCTCCTGGTTATCCCTTCTTCCTCCTCCTATCCCGATCTCACCTGCTCCCTCCTCCTCCTTCCTCCAGATCTGGTTGATTAGGTAGATCGGGCCTGTTACAAGTGGTATCAGAGGTCAGGCGATCTGGAGAATTCGTACAGCAAGCCGCGCTACGCTACCAAACGAGCTACGAAAGCCGCGGCGATGGAAGAGCAATTGGCGGCGCTGGCCAAGGCGGTCAACGACAGCCGCACCGCCAACGAGGCCCGGCTCGAGGCCATCCAGACCTCGCTCGAGCTATGGCGTCCCGCGGTCACCAACCTGCAACAACAACTCGACAAGCTCCGATCCCAAGTGGGGCGGATCGCCCTCCACCCCGCGCTGGCAGATCCGCAACAGCCACCGGCGGAACAAGTGGTGCGCGGCGCGTCGACCGAGTCGACGGGCGACATCGAGCACCACGGGCCATCTGGCCACGGCGAGATCGACAAATCCGGGGGTCGGGCACACGGGGTAGTCACTACCCTCGCGCCACCTCCGGACTAGGGTGCGTACTCACCTCGATCTATCATACCTGCTTCTCCTCGCGGTGATAGGGATCCAGATATGGAAAATAGAGGCACCCAGGACAGCCCGTTCGTCCCATTCACGCGTCACGCTCACTGGGCTTTGCCCAAGATGGATTTCCCATCATTCGATGGGGAAAATCCACAGTTCTGGAAGACCAAATGTGAAAAATATTTTGATGTGTATGGAGTGGCTCCGGATCTATGGGTTCGAGTAGCCACGCTAAATTTCACTGGCACAGCGGCCAGATGGCTGCAACTCCATGAGGCGCAGAGTTCTTCATTCACTTGGGCATCGCTCTGTGATGCTTTGTGTCATAAGTTTGGTAGGGAACAATATCAGTCTCACCTCCGTCAGTTTAACACCCTCCGTCAGTCAGGGACCGTGGCCGATTACATGACACGATTTGAAGAATTGATGCACCATATATTAGCTCACAATCCAGCGTTTGATCCAGTGTATTTTACTACCCAGTTTCTAGATGGTCTTAACGGAGAGATTCATGCTGTTGTTCTGCTTCACCAACCAAAAGACTTGGACTCCGCCTTTTCCTTGGCTACATTGCAGGAGGAGCTGATGGAGGTGTTACCACGAAGGGAGTACAAGAGGCAAGATGCAGTTAACCAGAGGCCACCAGCACAACGGCCTTTGCTGGCGATTGGCGCCCCACCAGTCCGGCAGATGTTGCCAGGGCCGCCACCTGCAGCGGAAGATCGACGGGCGATCGATGCGGCAAACCCTCAGGATCGCCGCGATCAAGGCAGAGGCGATGATCGGGTAGCAGCCCTCCGTAACTACAGGCGTGCTCGGGGGCTCTGTTTCAAATGTGGCGAGCGATGGGGGCAAGGACATCAATGTGGGCCTACAGTTCAATTACATGTGGTTGAAGAACTACTCGAACTATTGCAAGCTGATCAGGGCGTTCCAGTGGTGCCAGACCCCGATTCGGATGAGGACGTCCTGATGTGCATATCCAAGGGAGCCACCACGGGACAAACCACTCCCCGTACAGTCCGGTTGCTGGGGCAGATAGGTGGACAGGATATGTTGATCCTTGTGGATTCAGGCAGTTCTCATAGCTTCCTCAGTAATACAGTGGTGGCGCGACTTCAACTGCCAGTTCAAGCCATGACCACGGTTGCAGTCAAAATAGCAGACGGGGGAACTCTATCATGTTCAGGTGTGGTGCAAGAGTGCGGATGGAAGACACAAGGACATGAATTCGTCACCGATCTCAGAGTCTTAGCGCTTGGGTGCTATGATATGATAGTGGGCATGGACTGGTTGGAGTCATGTGGCCCGATGTGGATCGATTGGTCAGAAAAGCAACTGATATTTAACCATGGAGGGCAGCAAATTCAGTTGACAGGAGTGCAAACGAAATTGCAACAAGTCCAACCAATCTCCTCGGCTCAGTTGTGTGCAATGGAAGAGGCTAATGCTGTGGCTCACATCATCTGTCTGCATGATGTGGGAGACGACGTGGTAGTGGAACACATACCGGTGGAAGTACAAGCAGTGTTGCAAGAATACAGCGCGGTGTTTGAAAAGCCTACTGACCTACCTCCACACCGCACTTGGGACCATGCAATCCCAATCATTCCTGGAGCCAAACCAGTCAACATTCGGCCGTATCGATATACCCCAGAACAAAAGACAGAGATTGAGCTTCAGGTGAAGGAAATGCTTAAGCCTGGACTAATCGTACCTAGCACCAGTCCGTTCTCCTCGCCGGTGCTATTAGTAAAAAAGAAAGATATGACATGGCGCCTCTGCGTGGACTATCGCCACCTGAATGCAATTACACTAAAGAGCACATATCCACTGCCAGTCATTGATCAGCTGCTCGATGAGCTTGCAGGATCGTGTTGGTTCTCAAAGATGGACCTACGAGCAGGCTACCACCAAATCAGGTTGAGAGAGGAGGATGAACCAAAAACAGCCTTCACAACTCACCAGGGGCACTTTCAGTTCCGGGTGTTGCCGTATGGTGTGACTGGCGGACCAGCAACGTTTTAGGGAGGAATGAACACAGTGTTGGGTCCTTCGCTCAGGCATGGAGTGCTCGTATTTATGGATCATATCCTCAAACATTCAGCAACCCTGGAGGAACACGTGGAATTGCTGCGACAAGTACTGAGTATTCTGGCACAACATGGGCTGAAGGTCAAAATGTCCAAATGCTCATTTGCGCAACGCAAGATCGATTACTTGGGGCACACAATAAGCAAGGAAGGTGTGGCCACGGACGAGACCAAGATTGCAACAGTCTGTGACTGGCCACGACTAGAGTCAGCTCGCAAGCTGCGAGGCTTCTTGGGGCTTGCGGGATACTACCGTAAGTTTGTCAGAAACTTCGGTGTCATATCCCGTCCTCTGACAGACATGCTGAAGAAGGGCACCCTCTTTATTTGGACACCGATAGCAGAAACAGCATTTGCAGAGTTGAAGCAGGTGCTAATCCAGGCCCCCGTGCTCGCCTTACCTGACTTCAACAAGAAGTTCGTCGTGGAAACTGACGCAAGTGCTACGGGCGTCGGTGCAGTCCTGATGCAGAATTCCCACCCCTTAGCTTACCTGAGCAAGGCATTGGCGCCCAGCAACCTTGGCCTGTCAGCATATGAAAAGGAGTGCCTTGCCCTGATCTTGGCAGTCGATCACTGGCGGCCGTATTTACAGCATGCAGAATTCCTCGTGCGCACCGATCAAAAGAGTTTGCTGAATCTGACAGACCAGAGGCTCAACACACCAATCCAGCAACGGGCCTTCACCAAGTTGGTGGGTCTACAGTTCCAGATCCAGTACAAGGCAGGCATCACTAACAAGGCAGCAGATGCGCTCTCAAGGCGCGAACATCACACTGAAGCAGAAGTGGCAGCGATTTCAGTTTGCAAGCCTGCCTGGTTAGAAGCAGTTGTCGTCAGCTATCGCCAAGACAAAGAAATTCAAGACAAGATGGCGCAAATCACGCTCGACCCTGGAAGTGACTCGGATTACTCCCTGAAGGATGGGGTCATGCATCACAAAGGGCGTATTTGGATTGGCTCGGATAGCATGATCCAGCAATCGCTGATCAAGGCCCTCCATGACAGTGCTGTGGGTGGACATTCAAGGTTCTACGCCACATATCACAGAATCAAGAACCTGTTCTTCTGGAAAGGCATGAAGGCTCAGATTAAGCAATATGTCAAGGAATGTGTCATCTGCCAGCGTGCGAAGACGGAACGAATCTCCCCAGCGGGGCTGTTGCAACCCCTTCCCATTCCAAAGCGGCCGTGGGCGGTAATATCACTGGATTTCATTGAAGGTCTTCCCAAATCCGGAGGTCATGATGTGATTTTGGTTGTGGTGGATAAGTTCTCCAAATATGCTCATTTCGTGCCACTGACTCATCCATTCACAGCTCTGACAGTGGCTACAGCCTTCATGAAAAACATCTTTCGGCTTCACGGGCTGCCTCTGGCTATTATATCTGACAGAGACCGGATCTTCACAAGTGCAATCTGGCAGGAATTGTTCAAACTGTCTTAGACCCAGCTACGTTTGAGTTCGTCATACCATCCCCAAACTAACGGGCAGACAGAGCGCGTAAATCAGTGTTTGGAGGGATACCTGCGCTGTGCAGTACACTCGTGCCCAGGTAATTGGATCAAGTGGCTATTCCTAGCCGAGTATTGGTATAACACAACATTTCACTCCTCTCTGGGGCGTACTCCTTTTGAAGTAATCTATGGTCATCTGCCACGGGAGTTCGCAGTCACTCAAGTGGAAGAAAGTTCAGTGCCGGACCTGGCAGCTTGGCTACAAGAACGAGAAGTGATGGCTGAACACTTACAGCAACAACTGAAATATGCTCAGGACCGCATGAAGGCTCAAGCAGACAAGCACCGCACAGACCGTTCGTTCGAGGTGGGTGACATGGTTTTCCTCAAGCTTCAGCCATTCATACAAACATCAGTAGCCCAGCGCCCGTACGAGAACTTGCGTTCCGCAACTACGGTCCATACCAAGTGCTCGCTAAGGTCGGCAAGGTGGCATACAAACTCCAGTTACCAGCAGACAGTAAGATACACCCTGTGGTGCACGTCTCTCAACTGAAGAAGGCTGTCGGTCCTAGCACCCTGGTGAGTCGCGATCTCCCTCCTGTCAACTCTATTCTGCAGGCTGAACACCAACCGGAGGCAATCCTGGACACCAAGTTCGTTCGCGTCCAAGGAGAGATGCAACCTCGTCTCCTGGTTCAATGGAGCGCATTGCCAACGACGCTCGCCACCTGGGAGGAACCCGCTGAACTCCGTCATCGCTTTCCAGCGACATCGGCTTGGGGACAAGCCTCACCTCAAGGGGGGGAGGATGTAACGACTGTCAAGGCAACCCCACCAGTCAGCAAGCAGGAAGAAGATCGAGTCAAGGCGCTTGCTGACTCGACAGAAGGATCGGCTCCTTAATGGGCCGCGGTGTCTTGGGTGCATGGCCTTATGGGCCGTATCGAGCCTGCGAGCTCGGGTGATAAGTAGGTGGAGTGGGTGCATGGCCTTATGGGCCGTATCGAGCCTGCGAGCTCGGGTGATAAGTAGGTGGAGTGACACCGTCAATGGGCATCGAATTGTACCTAACTGAATAGACAGAGAGAAGCTGCTCTTCTCCTGGTTATCCCTTCTTCCTCCTCCTATCCCGATCTCACCTGCTCCCTCCTCCTCCTTCCTCCAGATCTGCTTGATTAGCTAGATCGGGCCTGTTACACACCTCCTCCGCTGTGATCCACAACCGTGAGAAAGATTTGTTAGCTAGTTCACTCTGAGTTCACTTTGGTGTGATTACGCATCAATCAATCAAGACAACTAAATTGAGTAGATCAAACTCATTCCCAGCTGACCCATCTAGACATGTGAAACCTGGAGGAGAGAGCTTCAAGGCTTAACTACGAACTTACGAAGACACACAAGGAGATAAGGGCAGCCACGTACTACTACGACCCATGCATCTCCAACATCGACTACGACGAGGGACACGTCATGGTGCTCCACCGCATCACGATGACCCATGGCCTCAACGCCTCCGACGGTCTCCTCAAAGACATGAGTCGCCTCCTCACCAGGCCGGCCAGGCCGGAGGAGCCGCTTGTGTTTCACGATCAGAAATACGTCGACCTCCTCTGCAACCTCAACCCGGCGGGTATATCAGCGACGACGATCTCCAGTGAACAGCCGAGGAGCATGGCATCGGCACCATGCGCCACCAGGACGGCGCATGCTCGAACGACAACCCTATCATCGACAGCCTCCTAGGGTAATTCCTGACCTACGCCGGCGGGTCGCTGGCCGTGGCGTGCGCGCTCGGCGGTGGCGACTAAATTGGTCCGGCGGCATGCACCATGCATGCCCTGGCCACGCCAACAGCTTCAGCTATGTCAACGACATCGTTCTCGCCATCAACCAACTCCTCGCCCGCTTCCGGCGCGTGCTGCACATGGACATCGACGCGCACCATGGGGACACAGCCCAACCTTGGTGCTCGTGTTGCCGCTGGCCAGGGTGTGGACGCGGGCGCTGCCGCCGATAGCGGGTCTGATTCGTGCAGGCGGCCCTTGTCTCCGGCAACGCCCTCCTCTCTCGAGCTGCGGTGGCAGCTCCGTCGTGACGGTTGTTGAGGTACCTATCATGAGACATCCAGCAAGTCAAGGTGTTTGCATGCAGATTCGATCAAGAGGGAGACCAGTGAGATCCAACGCTGTATGGCTGCCTCACAAGTCGCTGCCATCGTAGCAAGCTGCCACACCAGCCGCCAGATCTCTCGAGGCCACGCCCAGATCCGTCAGTTTTCCTCTCACCGCCACCGTGCCTCGCACCACCGGAGGAACGGGGGAACGGGCAAGCGGCCGGCGGTGGCGGTGCGCGCCGGAGGGGCGTGGGCCGGCTGCGGCAACGCGTGGTGTGGGCCACGGCACGCTGGAGCATGGAAGGGGTGGCGGCGCACTGGTAAGGTGGTCAAGCGCGGCGCTGTCCGGAATCGGTCGACCGTGGAAAGCAATGGCAGGTGAGAGAGATCGAAAGAGACAGAGCTAAGGGGGAAAAGCAGCGGCGGATTGACTTTTTAGTTCCCCACTCGTGTTCGTGCTGGAGACGAACTGCTCCTTCGTGAGCGAGACAGACAGCCACATATTTTTTTTCTGTTCCAGGTTGACTCCCATAGGGACTGCGGGTTGAACAGAAAAAATAGCAGGGGCTTTTTCGCAAAAGACGACGACGGTGAACCCGGAGACCCAATCCGTACTTTATTATTAGGGAGAGATGTATGACATTCCAGACCACTTTCAGAAAAAAAAAATCGATTAACAATGGTATTTATGGTGTGTGGTAAAATTGTGATTGGGGACGTTTGATGCGGTATAACTAAAATGCTTTCATGACTTCATGAGTAATCTTTCATAAATCCTTTTAGCTCAAAATACGTGGCTTTCCCTCCAACGGAGCTCTTCATTAATCATCTCTTCCCACCTGTTCTGAATTCCAAGACAGACATTACCACTTGATAGTAGCAAATTAGTTCCTTTGTACAGTTTTCAAGATCCAATTTATGGAATTTCAGTCGACCCGTTTTGCGATTTTGTGTTATATTCTAATGCAAGTTTTACTAACACTTTTCGCAAAAAAATGTTTTACTCTTAACACGTGCAACACTCATTGTCATGTCAGCCGTGCATTGTATTGTAGCAAGCTAAGTAAAAGTATTCCTAGATGTTTTTCTTTGATTGCATTTCAATCATTTATCATGCCTCATTTTAAATTGTATTATCACGGGGTGATGTAATGTTCTTTCACATACCTCAAACCTTTCAATGACTACCTAAATGCAACTTTTTTCTTAGTTTATTCTAAGAAAATTTACTCCTTCAAATCTCCGCAACAACGTGCGGGGTGTTATCTAGTTTCTATAAAATTTCTATCCTATGAATCAAAGGAGGCCTCAATTCTTGATTCATTCATGCGGGAGAGGGCGGCCTTTCAGGGCATTTGCAATTTTGACGGTCGATCACGAGGAACGACCATGATGGCACAGAGAACTTCGCGGTGGCACCACGCAATTTCGTCCCCGATCGGAGATATTTTCATCTTTCCGCTAGCCCACCCAAATCACAGCGAGCATTTGAGAAAGCACAAGCGTCGGAGTCGCCTTATCTAGGCCGTACGATGTACACAGATAGACACCGGTTTCACGGCA
>NW_021214403.1:0-8428 GCF_002162155.2 Triticum dicoccoides | reverse complement strand
AAAGGAAAGCACCAGACATCTTACTGCTTGCAAATTGTCGTATACATATTCATGGAACTCATGCCATGGAATAGGATCGAGTTGCCTGCCAAGGAGTCATGCACCATAAAAATCAGTAAATTCAAGAGAAGCACTGCGTACAACAATAGCACACACAGATTAATAATCAAACTCTTAGCGTTCAGCACGTTGGTGAGTAGTGACACAGAGGCTGTTGCTATTGGCGAGTAGGTGCAGGGATCAAGAAGCGATGGCTCTTCAAAAACCTAATCAATGTAAGTAGTGCTTCAGCAAACCTTGGACCTGTAGGTAGTAGTGCTGCTTAGGCGACAGCTGAACTCGAAACGTGCCTGCGAGTTGCTCCACCCGGCAACCTGCCCGACAACGGGAACGTCTCTGGTCCGCTTCAAACTGATGGCGCCAGGTGCCACCTTGTAACGACTGTCAAGGCAACCCCACCAGTCAGCAAGCAGGAAGAAGATCGAGTCAAGGCGCTTGCTGACTCGACAGAAGGATCGGCTCCTTAATGGGTCGCGGTGTCTTGGGTGGTGGCCTTATGGGCCGTATCAAGCCTGCGAGCTCGGGTGATAAGTAGGTGGAGTGACACCATCAATGGGCATCGAATTGTACCTAACTGAATAGACAGAGAGAAGCTGCTCTTCTCCTGGTTATCCCTTCTTCCTCCTCCTATCCCGATCTCACCTGCTCCCTCCTCCTCCTTCCTCCAGATCTGGTTGATTAGGTAGATCGGGCCTGTTACAAGTGGTATCAGAGGTCAGGCGATCTGGAGAATTCGTACAGCAAGCCGCGCTACGCTACCAAACGAGCTACGAAAGCCGCGGCGATGGAAGAGCAATTGGCGGCGCTGGCCAAGGCGGTCAACGACAGCCGCACCGCCAACGAGGCCCGGCTCGAGGCCATCCAGACCTCGCTCGAGCTATGGCGTCCCGCGGTCACCAACCTGCAACAACAACTCGACAAGCTCCGATCCCAAGTGGGGCGGATCGCCCTCCACCCCGCGCTGGCAGATCCGCAACAGCCACCGGCGGAACAAGTGGTGCGCGGCGCGTCGACCGAGTCGACGGGCGACATCGAGCACCACGGGCCATCTGGCCACGGCGAGATCGACAAATCCGGGGGTCGGGCACACGGGGTAGTCACTACCCTCGCGCCACCTCCGGACTAGGGTGCGTACTCACCTCGATCTATCATACCTGCTTCTCCTCGCGGTGATAGGGATCCAGATATGGAAAATAGAGGCACCCAGGACAGCCCGTTCGTCCCATTCACGCGTCACGCTCACTGGGCTTTGCCCAAGATGGATTTCCCATCATTCGATGGGGAAAATCCACAGTTCTGGAAGACCAAATGTGAAAAATATTTTGATGTGTATGGAGTGGCTCCGGATCTATGGGTTCGAGTAGCCACGCTAAATTTCACTGGCACAGCGGCCAGATGGCTGCAACTCCATGAGGCGCAGAGTTCTTCATTCACTTGGGCATCGCTCTGTGATGCTTTGTGTCATAAGTTTGGTAGGGAACAATATCAGTCTCACCTCCGTCAGTTTAACACCCTCCGTCAGTCAGGGACCGTGGCCGATTACATGACACGATTTGAAGAATTGATGCACCATATATTAGCTCACAATCCAGCGTTTGATCCAGTGTATTTTACTACCCAGTTTCTAGATGGTCTTAACGGAGAGATTCATGCTGTTGTTCTGCTTCACCAACCAAAAGACTTGGACTCCGCCTTTTCCTTGGCTACATTGCAGGAGGAGCTGATGGAGGTGTTACCACGAAGGGAGTACAAGAGGCAAGATGCAGTTAACCAGAGGCCACCAGCACAACGGCCTTTGCTGGCGATTGGCGCCCCACCAGTCCGGCAGATGTTGCCAGGGCCGCCACCTGCAGCGGAAGATCGACGGGCGATCGATGCGGCAAACCCTCAGGATCGCCGCGATCAAGGCAGAGGCGATGATCGGGTAGCAGCCCTCCGTAACTACAGGCGTGCTCGGGGGCTCTGTTTCAAATGTGGCGAGCGATGGGGGCAAGGACATCAATGTGGGCCTACAGTTCAATTACATGTGGTTGAAGAACTACTCGAACTATTGCAAGCTGATCAGGGCGTTCCAGTGGTGCCAGACCCCGATTCGGATGAGGACGTCCTGATGTGCATATCCAAGGGAGCCACCACGGGACAAACCACTCCCCGTACAGTCCGGTTGCTGGGGCAGATAGGTGGACAGGATATGTTGATCCTTGTGGATTCAGGCAGTTCTCATAGCTTCCTCAGTAATACAGTGGTGGCGCGACTTCAACTGCCAGTTCAAGCCATGACCACGGTTGCAGTCAAAATAGCAGACGGGGGAACTCTATCATGTTCAGGTGTGGTGCAAGAGTGCGGATGGAAGACACAAGGACATGAATTCGTCACCGATCTCAGAGTCTTAGCGCTTGGGTGCTATGATATGATAGTGGGCATGGACTGGTTGGAGTCATGTGGCCCGATGTGGATCGATTGGTCAGAAAAGCAACTGATATTTAACCATGGAGGGCAGCAAATTCAGTTGACAGGAGTGCAAACGAAATTGCAACAAGTCCAACCAATCTCCTCGGCTCAGTTGTGTGCAATGGAAGAGGCTAATGCTGTGGCTCACATCATCTGTCTGCATGATGTGGGAGACGACGTGGTAGTGGAACACATACCGGTGGAAGTACAAGCAGTGTTGCAAGAATACAGCGCGGTGTTTGAAAAGCCTACTGACCTACCTCCACACCGCACTTGGGACCATGCAATCCCAATCATTCCTGGAGCCAAACCAGTCAACATTCGGCCGTATCGATATACCCCAGAACAAAAGACAGAGATTGAGCTTCAGGTGAAGGAAATGCTTAAGCCTGGACTAATCGTACCTAGCACCAGTCCGTTCTCCTCGCCGGTGCTATTAGTAAAAAAGAAAGATATGACATGGCGCCTCTGCGTGGACTATCGCCACCTGAATGCAATTACACTAAAGAGCACATATCCACTGCCAGTCATTGATCAGCTGCTCGATGAGCTTGCAGGATCGTGTTGGTTCTCAAAGATGGACCTACGAGCAGGCTACCACCAAATCAGGTTGAGAGAGGAGGATGAACCAAAAACAGCCTTCACAACTCACCAGGGGCACTTTCAGTTCCGGGTGTTGCCGTATGGTGTGACTGGCGGACCAGCAACGTTTTAGGGAGGAATGAACACAGTGTTGGGTCCTTCGCTCAGGCATGGAGTGCTCGTATTTATGGATCATATCCTCAAACATTCAGCAACCCTGGAGGAACACGTGGAATTGCTGCGACAAGTACTGAGTATTCTGGCACAACATGGGCTGAAGGTCAAAATGTCCAAATGCTCATTTGCGCAACGCAAGATCGATTACTTGGGGCACACAATAAGCAAGGAAGGTGTGGCCACGAACGAGACCAAGATTGCAACAGTCTGTGACTGGCCACGACTAGAGTCAGCTCGCAAGCTGCGAGGCTTCTTGGGGCTTGCGGGATACTACCGTAAGTTTGTCAGAAACTTCGGTGTCATATCCCGTCCTCTGACAGACATGCTGAAGAAGGGCACCCTCTTTATTTGGACACCGATAGCAGAAACAGCATTTGCAGAGTTGAAGCAGGTGCTAATCCAGGCCCCCGTGCTCGCCTTACCTGACTTCAACAAGAAGTTCGTCGTGGAAACTGACGCAAGTGCTACGGGCGTCGGTGCAGTCCTGATGCAGTATTCCCACCCCTTAGCTTACCTGAGCAAGGCATTGGCGCCCAGCAACCTTGGCCTGTCAGCATATGAAAAGGAGTGCCTTGCCCTGATCTTGGCAGTCGATCACTGGCGGCCGTATTTACAGCATGCAGAATTCCTCGTGCGCACCGATCAAAAGAGTTTGCTGAATCTGACAGACCAGAGGCTCAACACACCAATCCAGCAACGGGCCTTCACCAAGTTGGTGGGTCTACAGTTCCAGATCCAGTACAAGGCAGGCATCACTAACAAGGCAGCAGATGCGCTCTCAAGGCGCGAACATCACACTGAAGCAGAAGTGGCAGCGATTTCAGTTTGCAAGCCTGCCTGGTTAGAAGCAGTTGTCGTCAGCTATCGCCAAGACAAAGAAATTCAAGACAAGATGGCGCAAATCACGCTCGACCCTGGAAGTGACTCGGATTACTCCCTGAAGGATGGGGTCATGCATCACAAAGGGCGTATTTGGATTGGCTCGGATAGCATGATCCAGCAATCGCTGATCAAGGCCCTCCATGACAGTGCTGTGGGTGGACATTCAAGGTTCTACGCCACATATCACAGAATCAAGAACCTGTTCTTCTGGAAAGGCATGAAGGCTCAGATTAAGCAATATGTCAAGGAATGTGTCATCTGCCAGCGTGCGAAGACGGAACGAATCTCCCCAGCGGGGCTGTTGCAACCCCTTCCCATTCCAAAGCGGCCGTGGGCGGTAATATCACTGGATTTCATTGAAGGTCTTCCCAAATCCGGAGGTCATGATGTGATTTTGGTTGTGGTGGATAAGTTCTCCAAATATGCTCATTTCGTGCCACTGACTCATCCATTCACAGCTCTGACAGTGGCTACAGCCTTCATGAAAAACATCTTTCGGCTTCACGGGCTGCCTCTGGCTATTATATCTGACAGAGACCGGATCTTCACAAGTGCAATCTGGCAGGAATTGTTCAAACTGTCTTAGACCCAGCTACGTTTGAGTTCGTCATACCATCCCCAAACTAACGGGCAGACAGAGCGCGTAAATCAGTGTTTGGAGGGATACCTGCGCTGTGCAGTACACTCGTGCCCAGGTAATTGGATCAAGTGGCTATTCCTAGCCGAGTATTGGTATAACACAACATTTCACTCCTCTCTGGGGCGTACTCCTTTTGAAGTAATCTATGGTCATCTGCCACGGGAGTTCGCAGTCACTCAAGTGGAAGAAAGTTCAGTGCCGGACCTGGCAGCTTGGCTACAAGAACGAGAAGTGATGGCTGAACACTTACAGCAACAACTGAAATATGCTCAGGACCGCATGAAGGCTCAAGCAGACAAGCACCGCACAGACCGTTCGTTCGAGGTGGGTGACATGGTTTTCCTCAAGCTTCAGCCATTCATACAAACATCAGTAGCCCAGCGCCCGTACGAGAACTTGCGTTCCGCAACTACGGTCCATACCAAGTGCTCGCTAAGGTCGGCAAGGTGGCATACAAACTCCAGTTACCAGCAGACAGTAAGATACACCCTGTGGTGCACGTCTCTCAACTGAAGAAGGCTGTCGGTCCTAGCACCCTGGTGAGTCGCGATCTCCCTCCTGTCAACTCTATTCTGCAGGCTGAACACCAACCGGAGGCAATCCTGGACACCAAGTTCGTTCGCGTCCAAGGAGAGATGCAACCTCGTCTCCTGGTTCAATGGAGCGCATTGCCAACGACGCTCGCCACCTGGGAGGAACCCGCTGAACTCCGTCATCGCTTTCCAGCGACATCGGCTTGGGGACAAGCCTCACCTCAAGGGGGGGAGGATGTAACGACTGTCAAGGCAACCCCACCAGTCAGCAAGCAGGAAGAAGATCGAGTCAAGGCGCTTGCTGACTCGACAGAAGGATCGGCTCCTTAATGGGCCGCGGTGTCTTGGGTGCATGGCCTTATGGGCCGTATCGAGCCTGCGAGCTCGGGTGATAAGTAGGTGGAGTGGGTGCATGGCCTTATGGGCCGTATCGAGCCTGCGAGCTCGGGTGATAAGTAGGTGGAGTGACACCGTCAATGGGCATCGAATTGTACCTAACTGAATAGACAGAGAGAAGCTGCTCTTCTCCTGGTTATCCCTTCTTCCTCCTCCTATCCCGATCTCACCTGCTCCCTCCTCCTCCTTCCTCCAGATCTGCTTGATTAGCTAGATCGGGCCTGTTACACACCTCCTCCGCTGTGATCCACAACCGTGAGAAAGATTTGTTAGCTAGTTCACTCTGAGTTCACTTTGGTGTGATTACGCATCAATCAATCAAGACAACTAAATTGAGTAGATCAAACTCATTCCCAGCTGACCCATCTAGACATGTGAAACCTGGAGGAGAGAGCTTCAAGGCTTAACTACGAACTTACGAAGACACACAAGGAGATAAGGGCAGCCACGTACTACTACGACCCATGCATCTCCAACATCGACTACGACGAGGGACACGTCATGGTGCTCCACCGCATCACGATGACCCATGGCCTCAACGCCTCCGACGGTCTCCTCAAAGACATGAGTCGCCTCCTCACCAGGCCGGCCAGGCCGGAGGAGCCGCTTGTGTTTCACGATCAGAAATACGTCGACCTCCTCTGCAACCTCAACCCGGCGGGTATATCAGCGACGACGATCTCCAGTGAACAGCCGAGGAGCATGGCATCGGCACCATGCGCCACCAGGACGGCGCATGCTCGAACGACAACCCTATCATCGACAGCCTCCTAGGGTAATTCCTGACCTACGCCGGCGGGTCGCTGGCCGTGGCGTGCGCGCTCGGCGGTGGCGACTAAATTGGTCCGGCGGCATGCACCATGCATGCCCTGGCCACGCCAACAGCTTCAGCTATGTCAACGACATCGTTCTCGCCATCAACCAACTCCTCGCCCGCTTCCGGCGCGTGCTGCACATGGACATCGACGCGCACCATGGGGACACAGCCCAACCTTGGTGCTCGTGTTGCCGCTGGCCAGGGTGTGGACGCGGGCGCTGCCGCCGATAGCGGGTCTGATTCGTGCAGGCGGCCCTTGTCTCCGGCAACGCCCTCCTCTCTCGAGCTGCGGTGGCAGCTCCGTCGTGACGGTTGTTGAGGTACCTATCATGAGACATCCAGCAAGTCAAGGTGTTTGCATGCAGATTCGATCAAGAGGGAGACCAGTGAGATCCAACGCTGTATGGCTGCCTCACAAGTCGCTGCCATCGTAGCAAGCTGCCACACCAGCCGCCAGATCTCTCGAGGCCACGCCCAGATCCGTCAGTTTTCCTCTCACCGCCACCGTGCCTCGCACCACCGGAGGAACGGGGGAACGGGCAAGCGGCCGGCGGTGGCGGTGCGCGCCGGAGGGGCGTGGGCCGGCTGCGGCAACGCGTGGTGTGGGCCACGGCACGCTGGAGCATGGAAGGGGTGGCGGCGCACTGGTAAGGTGGTCAAGCGCGGCGCTGTCCGGAATCGGTCGACCGTGGAAAGCAATGGCAGGTGAGAGAGATCGAAAGAGACAGAGCTAAGGGGGAAAAGCAGCGGCGGATTGACTTTTTAGTTCCCCACTCGTGTTCGTGCTGGAGACGAACTGCTCCTTCGTGAGCGAGACAGACAGCCACATATTTTTTTTCTGTTCCAGGTTGACTCCCATAGGGACTGCGGGTTGAACAGAAAAAATAGCAGGGGCTTTTTCGCAAAAGACGACGACGGTGAACCCGGAGACCCAATCCGTACTTTATTATTAGGGAGAGATGTATGACATTCCAGACCACTTTCAGAAAAAAAAAATCGATTAACAATGGTATTTATGGTGTGTGGTAAAATTGTGATTGGGGACGTTTGATGCGGTATAACTAAAATGCTTTCATGACTTCATGAGTAATCTTTCATAAATCCTTTTAGCTCAAAATACGTGGCTTTCCCTCCAACGGAGCTCTTCATTAATCATCTCTTCCCACCTGTTCTGAATTCCAAGACAGACATTACCACTTGATAGTAGCAAATTAGTTCCTTTGTACAGTTTTCAAGATCCAATTTATGGAATTTCAGTCGACCCGTTTTGCGATTTTGTGTTATATTCTAATGCAAGTTTTACTAACACTTTTCGCAAAAAAATGTTTTACTCTTAACACGTGCAACACTCATTGTCATGTCAGCCGTGCATTGTATTGTAGCAAGCTAAGTAAAAGTATTCCTAGATGTTTTTCTTTGATTGCATTTCAATCATTTATCATGCCTCATTTTAAATTGTATTATCACGGGGTGATGTAATGTTCTTTCACATACCTCAAACCTTTCAATGACTACCTAAATGCAACTTTTTTCTTAGTTTATTCTAAGAAAATTTACTCCTTCAAATCTCCGCAACAACGTGCGGGGTGTTATCTAGTTTCTATAAAATTTCTATCCTATGAATCAAAGGAGGCCTCAATTCTTGATTCATTCATGCGGGAGAGGGCGGCCTTTCAGGGCATTTGCAATTTTGACGGTCGATCACGAGGAACGACCATGATGGCACAGAGAACTTCGCGGTGGCACCACGCAATTTCGTCCCCGATCGGAGATATTTTCATCTTTCCGCTAGCCCACCCAAATCACAGCGAGCATTTGAGAAAGCACAAGCGTCGGAGTCGCCTTATCTAGGCCGTACGATGTACACAGATAGACACCGGTTTCACGGCA
>NW_021214402.1:0-2549 GCF_002162155.2 Triticum dicoccoides | reverse complement strand
AAAATTGGGACATTTTTGCCTGGCACCCTTCAGACATGCCAGGAATCCCACGCAGGCTGGCAGAGCACAGCCTAAATATCCTAAAAGGATTCAAGCCAGTCAAACAAGCTCTTCGGTGATTTTCCGAACCCAAAAGATAGGCAATGGGAGAGGAGCTAGCCAAGCTCTTAGAAGCCGGATTCATCAGAGATATCAAACATCCGGACTGGCTAGCCAACCTAGTAATGGTACCAAAAAAGGACAAATCCTGGCGCCTCTGCGTCGATTTCAAATACCTTAACAAGGCCTGTCCAAAGGACCCTTTCCCTCTCCCTCGCATCGACGAAATCATCGATGCTACCGCAGGGCATGATTCATTGTGCTTCCTCGACGCATACTCAGGATACCATCAAATCAAGATGGCGGAAAAAGACCAGGCCGCAACGGCATTCATTACTCCATATGGGCCATTCTACTTCAACACAATGCCCTTCGGACTCAAAAACACCGGCGCAACATATCAGCGCATGATTCAGACATGTCTGGCTACCCAGATAGGCAAAACAGTAGAGGCATACGTAGACGATGTGGTCGTCAAGACCAAACACGTCGAAACCCTAGTAGACGACTTGAGGGTGACATTTGACAACCTTCGAGCATATGACATTAAGCTCAACCCGGAAAAATGTGTCTTCGGAGTTCCAGCCGGAAAGCTTTTGGGCTTCATTGTATCCGGTAGAGGAATTGAAGCAAACCCAGCCAAAATTCGAGCTCTGTCAAAATTGGATATCCCAAAAGACCTCAAGCAAATACAAAAACTAACGGGGTGCGTAGCGGCTCTAAGCCGCTTCATCTCCCGTCTGGGAGAAAAGGCTCTGCCCCTCTATCGCCTCCTCCGGCGCACCGAACACTTCGAATGGACGGATGCCGCCACGGCCGGACTCGAAGAAATCAAGGCCATACTGGCAACAAATCCGGTCCTGGCCGCGCCCAATCTGGGCGAACCTATATTATTATATATCGCAGCAACACATCAGGTTGTCAGCGCGGTACTCGTCGTCGAACAAGAAACAGAAGGGCACAGATTCCCTCTTCAAAAACCAGTGTACTACGTATCCACTGTCTTAACTCCATGCAAGTCCCAGTACCCACATTATCAAAAGATAGCGTATGCGGTGTTCATGGCATCCCGGAAGCTGCGACACTACTTTCAAGAGTGTTCCATAACGGTGGCCTCTGAAGTACCTCTCAACGATATTATAAACAATCGCGACGCAACGGGCAGGATTGCAAAATGGGCCATTGAGCTCTTACCATTTGACATAACCTACAAACCACGGCGAGCTATAAAATCGCAAGTTCTGGCTAACTTCGTCGCTGAATGGACCGAAGCCGAACTCCCTAAAGAGTACGGCGCGTACTCCAATTGGATCATGCATTTCGACGGATCCAAAATGTTGGCTGGCTTGGGGGCTGGCGTCGTCTTGACGTCCCCAACTGGAGACACAGTCCAATATGTATTTCAAATAATGTACATGGACTCCAACAACGCAGCCGAATACGAGGCCCTCCTACACGGCCTCCGGATGGCAATCTCCATGGGCATTCAACGCCTAGAGGTGCGCGGGGATTCAAACCTCGCAATATCCCAAGTAAATGGAGACTTTGATGCCAAAGATCCAAAAATGGCAGCTTACCGCAACGCCGTCCTAAAAATGTCAGCTCGGTTCGAAGGACTAGAATTCCACCATGTAGCCCGGGATAATAACCAGGCAGCAGAAGTATTAGCACGCATCGGCGCAAAACGCGACGCCGTCCCTCCAAACATCTTCCTGGAACGGCTCTTTAAGCCATCCGTATTATGGGAAGAGGAGTCCGGAAATAACAATCCGGAGCCAACTGCAGCACCTAACCCAGACAATTCTGACACAATCGGCGGCTCAGCAAATGAAATAACACCTTCAGCCCACGAAATAATGGCAGTAATTGCCCCGTGGACGGAACCATTCCTAGCCTACTTAATTAGGCAGGAACTTCCCGAAGACCAAAATGAGGCCCGCTGCATAGTTCGGCGATCTAAAGCCTACAAGGTCCATGAGGGAGAACTTTAGAAGAAAAGCACAACCGGAGTCCTTCAAAGGTGTATCTCCGAAGAGGAAGGGCGTAATCTCCTGGCTGAAATTCACGCCGGACTCGGCGGGCACCACGCTGCAGCCCGGGCCCTTGTAGGCAAGGCCTTCCATATAGGATTTTATTGGCCGACAGCCCGGGCAGATGCTCAGGACTTAGTCCAACGATGCGTCGGTTGCCAGCTCTTCGCTAATCAGAGCCACATGCCACCCACCGCCCTCAAAACTATACCCATCACCTGGCCGTTCGCGGTCTGGGGGCTTGACATGGTTGGACCCCTTAAAGGGGGAACCCACAAGCGCAAATACTTATTGGTCATGGTGGACAAATCCACCAAATGGATTGAAGCCAAGCCGGTTAAAACGACAGAATCTGGACCTGTGATAGATTTTATATCCGGGGTAGTACACCGTTTTGGCGTCCCCCACAGCATCATCACT
>NW_021214401.1:0-945 GCF_002162155.2 Triticum dicoccoides | reverse complement strand
AACCATTATTCTCTGATTTAAATGAATAACCGTCTCGCATTAAACAAGATCCAGATATAATGTTCATGCTCAACGCTGGCACCAAATAACAATTACTTAGGTCTAATATTAATCCCGAAGGTAGATGTAGAGGTAGCGTGCCGACTGCGATCACATCGACTTTGGAACCGTTTCCCACGCGCATCGTCACCTCGTCCTTTGCCAGTGCCCGCTTATTCTGTAGTCCCTGTTTCGAGTTGCAAATATTAGCAACAGAACCAGTATCAAATACCCAGGTGCTACTGCGAGCTCTAGTAAGGTACACATCAATAACATGTATATCACATATACCTTTGTTCACCTTGCCATCCTTCTTATCCGCCAAATACTTAGGGCAGTTCCGCTTCCAGTGACCAGTCTGCTTGCAGTAGAAGCACTCAGTTTCAGGCTTAGGTCCAGACTTAGGTTTCTTCTCTTGAGCAGCAACTTGTTTGCTGTTCTTCTTGAAGTTCCCCTTTTTCTTCCCTTTGCCCTTTTTCTTGAAACTAGTGGTCTTGTTAACCATCAACACTTGATGCTCCTTCTTGATTTCTACCTCCGCAGCTTTCAGCATTGCGAAGAGCTCGGGAATAGTCTTGTTCATCCCTTGCATATTATAGTTCATTACGAAGCTCTTGTAGCTTGGTGGCAGTGATTGGAGAATTCTGTCGATGACGCAATCATCCGGAAGATTAACTCCCAATTGAATCAAGTGATTATTATACCCAGACATTTTGAGTATATGCTCACTGACAGAACTGTTCTCCTCCATCTTGCAGCTATAGAACTTATTGGAGACTTCATATCTCTCAATCCGGGCATTTGCTTGAAATATTAACTTCAACTCCTGGAACATCTCATATGCTCCATGACGTTCAAAACGTCGTTGAAGTCCCGATTCTAAGCCGTAAAGCATGGCACACTGAA
>NW_021214400.1:0-1293 GCF_002162155.2 Triticum dicoccoides | reverse complement strand
TATTGGCTGGCGTTTTCCACAGCGTGTCAAGCTCCTCTTTCAGCAGCCCCAGATACAGATTGATGTCGTTCCCTGGTTGTTTCGGCCCTTCAATTAGCATACTCATGTGAATGTACTTCCTCTTCATGCACAACCAGGGGGAAGGTTGTACATCCACACAAACACAGGCCAGGTGCTATGTGTGCTTCTCTGGCTGCCAAACGGATTGACTCCATCGGTGCTCGCGCCCAGCACGATGTTCCTTGGATCGTTCCCAAATTCCGAGTCTTCGAAGTTCAACGCTTGCCACTGGCTCGCATCCTTAGGGTGACTCAGCATCTTGTCTTTTTTATCTATCTCCGGATCATTTGCGTCATCTTCCCGCTTCTTCTCCTCCCTATCCGCGTGCCAACGCAGGAGCTTTGCTACCTTAGGGTCCGCGAAATAGCGCTGCAGACGAGGAGTGATCAGAAAGTACCACACCACTTTTCGAGGAGCTTTCTTCCTCTTCTTGTATCGAGTGACGCCGCACACCGGACATATGGTAGACTCCGCGTGCTCGTCCCGATAAATGATGCAATTGTTCACGCACACATGGTATTTCATGTGCGGTAAATCCAGAGGACACACGATTTTCTTTGCCTCCTCCAAACTGGTCGGGCACTTGTTCCCCTTGGGAAGACGTTCGTGCCAGAATGACATGTTCTCGTCGAAGCATGCGTCGGTCATTTTGTGTTTTACCTTCATCTCCAGGGCCATGAGCGTTACTTTCAGGCGGGTATCCTCGGGCCTGCATCCTTCATACAATGGAGTAACCGCGTCTAACTCAAGTTGATCCATCTTGGCTTTCTCTTGGGCGGCAGCTCTTGCGTTATCCATCTGCTTGAGAAGCAGCTCTTGAATATGAGGGTCCTGCACCCAGCCCATCGATGGTCCAGCGTCGTCTGCTCCGCCGGCATCATCATCTTCATGATCATGCCCGTCGCCTGCTCCGGCATCTTCCTCATCATCATGTCCTGCATCTTCTACATGATGACTGTGTACAGCATCACAGTCGTGATCATCTCCTGGGGATTCTTCGTCTTCTCGCCCGCCCGAGCCGCGGTGGTTGTCTTGCTGCCCTTCCTCATTTCTTGCCCGGCCCGCATGGACGACTTCGTAGTCATCTTCATCACCTTGCCACCGATAGCCATCCATGAAACCACGCAACAGCAGGTGGTCCCGCACCTGCCCGGAATCCGGGTCCGCAATAAGGCTCTTCAGCTTGCATCTTCGACACGGACATCTTATCTCCGTCTCGTTCTTTTGAAGCAT
>NW_021214399.1:0-2105 GCF_002162155.2 Triticum dicoccoides | reverse complement strand
ACTGTATTGACAGACTGGCTTTGCGAGGCTTCTGCCTCCAAGTCAACACCTCTGATTAGCAAGCAGCCAAACCTTGTTGTTTGCCTTGCTTCTTGAGGCTGTCCATAGTGGTAATATCATAGTCGGTATCATGCACTCGGCAATAGCAAACACGCTGATGCGGCAACGATTTAAACAAGAGAGGGGGGGGGGGGGTAGAGTAGCATAGGTAGATACCGCGGACTAAGGCATAGCCTAGTGGTGGGAAGGGGTTGATGCCTTCCCACCCACCCAGGTTCAAGGCATGATACTTGTAATTTGGGTTTGTTGCACCAATTATATTGTAGGGGGTTCCCTTACAGTCTTTCTTTCAAAAAAACATAGGTAGATACCGTAACATAATTAATACTTTGCTACTTTGTGTCATGCGTGTCAATAATAAATAAGATCATATATGATACTACTCTATGGTACCATACACTACAAATGTAGTATCATACACTAGTATTATATGCATGATAGTAGTATATGATACTCTCCACTATGAGTAGGCTAATGCATATACCCTGCGGCTTCGTGACAGCGTGCGCCAAAAATGAAGTGCGGGTCAATGGAGATCGGAAAGAGGATCCCGGCTCGTGGCGGTGCATTAGTCGTCTCGGCGTGTTCTGGCTCTGGCTCTGTCTCTGCTGCGTCACCTCGTCATCGTCGGCGGCCCAACCGCTCCTGTGGTCATTTAGAGCCTGTTTGGTTTCAAATAAGTCACCAACTTATAAGTCGAAAAGTGAAAAAAGTGACTTATTTTGCCAAACAGACCCAACTTATAAGTCACCCCAACTTATAAGTCATAAGTTCCTCCACCCCAACTTAAAACTTATAAGTCACCTCCTTTTGCATGGGTCCCACCACTTTTACATAAAAAAACAATATAGAAAGGTGTGCTTAGGTGACTTATAAGTCAGATGACAACCAAACAGACGTGACTTATAAGTCACTGGTTTTAAGTCACCTGACTTATAAGTCAGGTGACTTATTGAAACCAAACAGGGCCTTAGACTCCCGGTGGTTCCTCATGACCACCTCCGAGCCGCGGACATGAGGTGGCAGTACCGCTCTGTGCTCTCCTCGGCCGCCCAGCTAATGGCTGACGGCCCCGTGGTCCATGATCTGCACTTCGCCAATGGCGACTGGCACCAGGACGCCGACCATGCGCCGCTGATGCCATCTCATGGTGCCGGTCCCGATCCCGAGCTACTTGAGCGAGCCACCCCACTTGCCACCTTCACGCTCACGCACGCCGACACGGCGCAACGATGTCGCTCCCTCAAAGTCAGCGGGGTACTCAGCTTGACCATCACGCGCAACCGCTGCAGCTCGGACGACAAGTCCGAGATGATAGATGATCCACACCACGGCCGGTGTCGGGCGCTGGAGTTCAAGCTCCTTCCTTGTGTTGCCAAGCTCAGTCGAGTGTTGGAAGGCGTCAACACAGAGACTACTGATGATGGTGGTGGCGAGAGGGTGATGTGCATGGTCGGGGATTCTCTCCTCCGCATGCGCGGCGGCGGCAACAGCATCGACGGCCCATGGGACTGGGCCAAGAATACCGGCGATGGCAGCAACAACCTGGAGCCACCGGTCGTTGACGATGGCAACATATTGCTCATTCTACGACACACAAAAGTGCAGACATTGACTACCCGAGCGGTGCACGAGCGCCAAGTCAGACAATTTCTACTTCGACACTGTCCGACTGGTTTCACAGTTTGGCGGCCCATATGCCGGTTACCGGTTCCGGCCAGAGCAGGAGGCGATGGCTAGGTGCAGCAAGCTTCCCCAGCTATGTGATGGCGACGGCGACGTCACCGGTGGATGTGCTAGGGAACTACACGAAGATGTCTCTTTCTGCCACATCAACACGACGTGCTTGCCGTCGTCCCCAACTGGAACTGCGACTCCACCAACGAGTTCTGCAGTCGACTAGGACCGTTCATGAACACGACGAACAGGGCATTCACAGATTTTGTCATCCCGATGCAAGCCATCCGGTGTTGGACGACGAGCGGACTGGACGGCAAGGCAGTCGTGCTGGTGTCGGCCGTGTTCCGTGCTGTGCCGCCGTGGGA
>NW_021214398.1:0-1151 GCF_002162155.2 Triticum dicoccoides | reverse complement strand
ATGTGGTAACCGAATGTTGTTCGGAGTCCCGGATGAGATCCCGGACGTCACGAGGAGTTCCGGAATGGTCCGGAGGTAAAGATTTATATATGGGAAGTCCTGTTTTGGTCACCGGAAAAGTTTCGGGCGATATCGGTATTGTACCGGGACCACCGGGAGGGTCCCGGGGGTCCACCAAGTGGGGCCACCTGCCCCAGAAGGCTGCGTGGGCCATGTGTGGGAGGGGACCAGCCCCTAGGTGGGCTGGTGCGCCCCCCACAAGGGGCCAAGGCGCAAGGGAGAGTGGGAGGGGGCAAACCCTAGTCCAGATGGGCCTTAAGGCCCACCTAGTGGGCGCCTCCCCTCTCTCCCCCTCCTGGCCGCCGCCCCCTTTGCCATCTAGGGCTGGCCGCACCCCTTGGGGGTGGGAAACCCTAGAGGGGGGCGCAGCCCCCTCTTCCCCTATAAATAGTGAGGCATAGGGCTGCCCATAACACGCGATTTGATCTCTCGTTGGTGCAGCCCTGCCTCTCCTCCTCCTCCTCTCCCATGGTGCTTGGCGAAGCCCTGCTGGATTGCCACGCTCCTCCATCACCACCACGCTGTTGTGCTGCTGTTGGATGGAGTCTTCCTCAACCTCTCCCTCTCTCCTTGTTGGATCAAGGCATGGGAGACGTCACCGGGCTGTACGTGTGTTGAACGCGGAGGTGCCGTCCGTTCGGCACTTGATCATCGGTGATTTGAATCACGACGAGTACGACTCCATCAACCCCGTTCACTTGAACGCTTCCGCTTAGCGATCTACAAGGGTATGTAGATGCACTCTCCTTCTACTCGTAGCTGGTTTCTCCATAGATAGATCTTGGTGACACGTAGGAAAATTTTGAATTTCTGCTACGTTCCCCAACAGTGGTATCAGAGCTAGGTCTATTGCGTAGATTCTTTGCACGAGTAGAACACAAAGTAGTTGTGGGCGTTGATGTTGTTCAATATGCTTACCGTTACTAGTCCAATCTTGTTTCGACGGTATTGTGGGATGAAGCGGCCCGGACCGACCTTACACGTACTCTTACGTGAGACAGGTTCCACCGATTGACATGCACTTGGTGCATAAGGTGGCTAGCGGGTGCCAGTCTCTCCCACTTTAGTCGGAACGGATTCGATGAAAAGGG
>NW_021214397.1:0-1060 GCF_002162155.2 Triticum dicoccoides | reverse complement strand
CGATCAAATCTAAATGGCTCTCTACTCAGAGTAAATTATCACTGGATCCCGCCTCACTACCAGTTCTGCAGAATTTGGGTTTCATTAAGCCGCCGACGGACTTGCATTCCGGCGAGCCTTCAGATCGGATATTCTTTGGTAGTTTTTCACCTCCGGATTCTAAGGATTCTTTTCGGATTGGTTCCATATCGGTACCTATTTCTCACGATATTCCTGGACGGTTGCCATCTTTTCGTGGGGAAGGATATATTATGGGATTATGGGATTCAATTTCGGATGAGAAATTATTTGCTATTCTCGATGGCTGGCAGGCTGGTTATGATAATGATAGTGTTAAGCTTCTGGTGCAAATCACTTCAGTCCCCTCCAAGGAATACATTTACAAAAGACTTTTGCATTGCTCTCTCTGTGATTGTCTCGGTCATGTTGATGATTCGTGTACTGGAATATTTTGTCAAGGTTGTGGGGATATTTCTGGGACATGTGCCTGCACGTCTACACATACTGATGCTCGCAAGCATGAGCCATGCAAAGTAGGCCTGAACCCTTTGGGCCCTCAATGTAATGCATGTTCTGCAGTTAACCACTTTACCAGGCTTTGTCCTGGGCTTCGTCGCTGTCCTCTATGTCATCGTTTGGGCCACAAGTCACGTAAGCTTCCGGCTTGTGCCTCTCTACCCCGATGGGCTTGGAAAACGAAAAATCTACCACAATCAAAGAGGATCTTGCCTCGGGTTACCGCGGGTGCATCTGAGGTAGGTATCTCTGTGGATGTTGGTATGGCCCGTGCTACTGGGGATCCGCATGGTGGTTGCCTTTCGAAACGGCAACAGACTATCCCGTTCCACGCGGAAGTGGCTAACCCCCATTGCTTGACGATACGCCTACCCGGTCAGGGTCTAGTCAATTCTGCCTGCCAAAAACCCCAATCGAGTGTTACGACGCTCTCCTCGAGTTCTACACCCACGCCTCCGCCATCTCGACTCTTCTCCCCACCGGCTCCCAGCAAGCAATTTCCATCCCCTGCTCCGGCGAAATCTCTCAAGCAGTCCCCGGCTTC
>NW_021214396.1:0-1383 GCF_002162155.2 Triticum dicoccoides | reverse complement strand
CAACTTCCACATCTTGCACTAGTTCAAGGAGTCACAAACCCTCTTGTTGGTAAGACAAGGGACAAGGTAACCTAAAAGTTTTCATGGACATCATCTTGTGTGTGCATCACTCTATGTCTATGGATATCCTTGTTTGTTCCTTGTGGGACTAACCCATGTAGGTATTGAAAGTGCAATTCACTCAAATGGATAGCTCCAAGTGATCTACATCAACATTGAGCATCCACATCTTCAACATCTACATGAAGTCATCATCGACAAAACCCGAGGTTAGTTCATCCCTCTAATGGGGGATATCACATCTAGGGGGAGCTTTACTCTAAGACTTGAGCTAAAGCAACTCTAAAGATGTGAACACAACAATGCTTTATGTAAAAGTGGTAACCCCACTTGAGCTTAAACGATGAGTATGACCTATGATCAAGTGTTCTCACTTGACTCCTAAGTCAATATGCTCATATATAGATGACCTTGTCATCGCAAATTGCTTGATAGATGCTAGAATTGGTTGTGCATGCCTTGTCACATATTTCATATTAGAGCTGTTGGAAATATGCCCTAGAGGCAATAATAAAAGCATTATTATTATATTTCCTTGTTCATGATAATTGTCTTTATTCATGCTATAATTGTGTTATCCGGAAATCGTAATACATGTGTGAATAACAGACACCAACATGTCCCTAGTGAGCCTCTAGTTGACTAGCTCGTTGATCAACAGATAGTCATGGTTTCCTGACTATGGACACTGGATGTCATTGATAACGAGATCACATCATTGGGAGAATGATGTGATGGACAAGACCCAATCCTAAACATAGCACAAGATCGTATAGTTCATTTGCTAGAGTTTTTCCAATGTCAAAGTATCTTTTCCTTAGACCATGAGATCGTGTAACTCCCGGATACCGTAGGAGTGCTTTGGGTATGCCAAACGTCACAACGTAACTGGGTGACTATGAAGGTAGACTACGGGTATCTCCGAAAGTGTCTGTTGGGTGACATGGATCAAGACTGGGATTTGTCACTCCGTATGACGGAGAGGTATCACTGGGCCCACTCGGTAATGCATCATCATAATGAGCTCAGAGTGACCAAGTGTCTGGTCACGGGATCATGCATTACGGTACGAGTAAAGTGACTTGCCGGTAACGAGATTGAACGAGGTATTGGGATACCGACGATCGAATCTCGGGCAAGTAACATATCGATAGACAAAGGGAATAGCGTACGGGATTGATTAAATCCTCGACATCGTGGTTCATCCGATGAGATCATCGTGGAGCATGTGGGAGCCAACATGGGTATCCAGATCCCGCTGTTGGTTATTGACCGGAGAGTCGTCTCGGTCATGTCTGCTTGTCTCCCGAACCCGTAGGGTCT
>NW_021214395.1:0-690 GCF_002162155.2 Triticum dicoccoides | reverse complement strand
AAAAAAAAATGCCACCAACTGGGCCACCACGGCCTGAATACGACTAGAAGCTCATCCATGGGCCAGGATTCAGGCCCACAGAAGGCCCAGCAGGCCCACAGGCATAGCGGTGTGAGATTAGGCCCATAGGCCTGCAGTTCTGAGGAGTTCGATGGAGATGGCGAGGCAGCGCTTATAAGCAGGTGCAGCCGCTCCTCAGCTAGCAAGGTGGGACTAAACATCCCACCGCACCGCGGCTTTGGCAGGTGCAGGACATTGGTCCCGGTTGGTGCCACGAACCGGGACCAAAGGCCGCCGCTTCCCGCCCTTTGGGCTGGCGAAATCAGTCCTTTGCTCCCGGTTGGTGGCACCAACCGGGACTAAAGGGGGCATTGGTCCCGGTTGGTGCCACGAACCGGGACCAATACTCTGTGTATATAAGCAGGACTTAGGAATTTTTCAGTTTCTCATCGACCATTTCCCCCCGACGCCGCCAGGCTGCCCGTGCTCGCCGTCGCCGTCGCCTCGCGCCCCTGCCCCGTGCTCGCCGTCTCCGCCCGCTCCTCGTCGCCGTCGCCCTGCCCCTACCCCGTCCCGCCCCCAAGCGTCGGCGTCCTCGCCGCCCCCGCCGTCGCCTCGAGCTCCCTTGCTTGCTCGCGCCGCCCCACGCACCTGCCACGGGCTCGCCGTCGCCACCCGCTCCTCGTCGCC
>NW_021214394.1:0-713 GCF_002162155.2 Triticum dicoccoides | reverse complement strand
GGAGAGGGGAGCGGTGCAGGGGGTGCGTGGCGTCGTCCGGGGCGTCGCTGGGGAGGAAGCAGGAGGTGGCTAGGGGGGGGGGGAAGCAGGAGGTGGCCGGGGCAGCGTCGGCGAGCGCCACGCCTCGCCTCTGCTCGTCCTCCTGGCAGAGGAGGAAGAGGACAAAGGAGGAGGAGGTGGGCTGGGCCGGCTGGGGAGCTGGGCCGGCTCTGGTGGGCTGCACGGTGAGGCCAGGTAAGCTCTGTTCTTTTTTTATTTATTTTTCCTGTTCTGTTTGTTTTATTTAATATCTTTTGCCACTGTTTTCAATTCCAAAATAATTTCATACAGTGCCAAAACATTCTGAAATATTTTATGTTACCTCTCTGGACTATTCCAAAAGTACATAAAACATTTCAAAGCATTTGAAAATATATTCATTATATATTATGAATATATCCCCAAATTCAAATAGATTATTGATTTAAATTCAGAGACCAAATAATTCCTTAAAAATATTCCAGAATTTTGGTTTGATATATAACTCTTGCCAAAATTCACAAAACTATTTTTAGGGCATTTTGGATTCACAGAATGCAATTTAAAGGGTGCTTGCCCTTCTTTTAATTAGGGTTTTGAGGCTTCTGAATTCCTCAGTTCAAATTTCATTTAAATTTAAACATGATGCAGCAACCAAGCTAGTCCATGGCCAGGGTAAAGCTAGGGATGTGACA
>NW_021214393.1:0-1102 GCF_002162155.2 Triticum dicoccoides | reverse complement strand
CTCATACATGTTTCCACCACTTAGCGTCTGCACACGACATGTGCTCGGCAGACTTCAAGCGAAAGCCGACGTGGGTGTAGACCACGACCTACCTAAACACTCAAGTCTCTAGTCCAGGTTTATCGCCTATTCGGGTTCCATCCATGAGGAGATCCGGCCGGAGTTTCGCTCACAGCCCCAAACGATGTGAACAGGGTTCCCGAGATACCAAACGGGCATCCGGTACACCGTGCCACGTACCTACCGCATCACAGCCCACCCCTACGGTCAGCGCTGTCCACGGCCTCCAGTAAGCTACAAACACCAGAAACTACTTGCAACTCCTGGACAGAGGACTAGGGTGAATAAGAAGTCGAGCGGGGTCATATTTCAGGGCCCAATGTATGGTAGTAGCTGAATCATGGATCACAAACACAGAACTTAGTTCCTGAGGACGGCTGCAATGAGACAACCCACCATGTACTCCTACATGGCCTCTCACCGCTACCTTTACCAAATCGTGTTCACACACTTAGCTCACACACAGTAGGACATGTTCACACACCTCTGATTCAGCCCCGATGAATCAGACCTGACTCAACTCTAAGCAGTAGCAGGCATGACAAACAAACATGAATGAGTAGGCACATCAGGGCTCAAACAACTCCTACTCATGCTAGTGGGTTTCATCTATTTACTGTGGCAATGACAGGTCATGCAAAGGATAAAGGGGGTTCAGCTACCGCAGCAAGTAACAGATGAATCGGTGTTGTCCTAATGCATTAAAAGAGAGCAGGAGCGAGAGAGTAGGATTGTATCGGAATGAACAAAGGGGTTTTGCTTGCCTGGCACTTCTGAAGATAACATTGAGTCTTCATCAGTGTCAACGATCACATCATCGGTATCATGTCTATCGAGAGGGGACAAATACCGGCAACACAGAAGGGAACACAATCAATGCAATGCACAATATGATGCATGATCATGACATGGCAAAATGAATGTGTTTTGAGCTAATGCAACTAGCAACAGATTAAATGAAGTTGGTTTGAATACAAGATTCAAATTTAAACTCCATATGTGATTATTCAAATGCCATTTAATTGATTTGTGCTAAACAGCA
>NW_021214392.1:0-2314 GCF_002162155.2 Triticum dicoccoides | reverse complement strand
TATGTATTTGCCTTGATAATGATGTTGAAAAAATAGCCTAGAGGCAATAATAATTGTATTATTTATTTCCAAGTTTATGACAAATGTTTACGTTCTGTGCTATAACTACTATGGCTCTCGAGTCTACAATAACTAAGAGGCTAAGAGGAAAACTCATATGAACGTGTAAAAATATAAACGTTAAAATAGATTCCTTGTCTTGCCTCTAGGACTAGTTCAAGTGTTGCATGATGGTTTTACTTTTCTAAACGATCGTGCCAGCAATATTGAGGGCACGATGTTAGAAGAACACTTGTGTTGAATTGACCCAAGTAGGATTTTGTACTAGGAGATGATTTTGTCATAAGTCTATAGTCATAACATGGGAAGTTAATGTATCCATAATTTCTTAGACCATGAGAGTATCGAGTCACTCCATACTGGTCGATGCACTTTTCGGTTGTTCTAACGTCAACTGTAATAGGGTGATCATAACAACAACTTATAGGTTTATGAAAAACCTATGATGATGGACTAGATATATCTCTAGGTGTAATAGGCGATTTGCTCCTACAATGAGGAGAGATAGTCTTAGGGCCCTCTAGGTGTGACAGTATCCATCATTGTCTGGCTAGACACAACATGATTTGTTCACGTGGATGCCAAAATACGAGAATGAGAAAAAAGAACAAAACTGGTAACACAAAGACTGGTATTGTAAGCATGTGTTTGACTCACAGGGATACCAATATATCTCACCACAGGATTTTTTAAAGCATGGCGAAGCAAAAGGAATTGCACATGGGAATTGACACGTCTCGAATGTATCTATAATTTATGAAGTATTCATTCTATATCTACATCAATCTTGTATGGTTTTGATGCACATTTATCACATTTTTATGGACTAACATATTAATATAGTGTCCAGTGCAAGTTCCTATTTTTAAAAATATTTTTCATTTGGCAGAAAAAGCGTACCAAACAAAGTCAACCACAATAAAAATTTACAATTATTTTTTATGGAAGGAAACTGTCGGTGTACAAAAAGAGGGGTACACTTTTTGTACCCCTATAACTGTGCACGGGCAGTCTGAGCCACGGGCACCGCCACACCAAGCAAGACAAGGGAGGTGAGCCAGGGTAAGACCGAAGCTCAAGAGAACTACGACGCCAAGGCCAAGACCACAAAGAGCAAAGGGGACGAGGCAGACTCCCCCGGCAAGATCCTTGCCAGGAGACAGTTCTAGCAGCCCTGGCAAGACCCTTGCCGCGGCGACTCGTCCCGCGCCTACGGAGCAAATCACCCTTGAGTCCACTGCCCCCAAAGGGCAAGGATTCAGGAGACACCCCCGTGGCGGCATGCAGATCTTTGTGAAGACATTCAAGATCAGATACGCACTAAGGAGACGACAACCCTTGGCGGGATCCCAGCCGAGGAAGACCACAAGGCCCCCGGCAAGCGCCTCGCCGGGGATGACAGCGGGCGCCCCGGCAAGGCCCTTGCCGGGGCCCCGGCAAGGCCCTTACCGAGGACACCCGCAGGGCCACCATCAGGCCCACGCCGACTAAACCTCCACCACCGCATGCATGCAGCTGCCGACCCAACCAGCTGGGCAGGCACCTGCGTGGCGGCATGCAGATCTTCATGAAGACCCACCACCGCGCCACTTCACCTGCCTGCCTACCTACGTGGCATCGCAGGCGTCGCTGGCCAGGGCGCGTGTCGACACAAGAAGGAGCGGCGACGGACGAGACAGATCTCTCCCCCCGTCCCCGATAAAGTAAGGACACCTAAGCAAGACGCATTAAATGCACCTTGTCATGTAATGCGAGGGATAACCTCGCATCGCTGTACCCTTTCCACCTCCTGTGTGCCACTGTGGCAACCCCTTTTTCTATAAAAGGAGGCCCGAGGCGACCAGAAGGAGGATTCGGCTTTTTGGAGCTCCTCACGCCCCATAGCTAGCTCAAGAACACAAATATACAATCCACCAAAGCAGGAGTAGGGTTTTACGCATCCTCGCGGCCCGAACCTGGATAAACGAACCGTGTGCTACCTGTTAGATCCGCTCTTCTCATGACCCCGTGCCCCGCTAACCGTAGTAGGGATTCTGTGATCCCATAGGTGTCGTTCTCAACCGACAGAAAGAGACCCAGGAAGCTTCAAGGGGGAGCCAGAAGGTGCCTAGGGGGCCCACAAGCTCAGGGGGCACGCCACCCTAGGGCACGCTTATACGTCTTGAATGTATCTATGATTTTTTATTGTTTCATGCTGTTATATTATCAACTTTGGATGTTTTATATTCATTTACTAGCAACTTTATATTTTTTT
>NW_021214391.1:0-1023 GCF_002162155.2 Triticum dicoccoides | reverse complement strand
GAAGTGCGTCCAGTTTTTGCCGTGACCCTCTCTACTCTTTCGCACATGCTATGCGGGTGAAATGATGATATCATGCCAAGTGTCAACATTTTCATAGTTCATTTTATAGTGATTTTCAATTTCATGGTCATTTAGCTCTTTAAACAATTAGGTAAATGACTGAAAAACAACAAATGATGTCAGAACATGTTGGAAATTGATGACGTCGTTTTGAATGATGCATAATGAACACAAAAGCAGTCCAGAGTTCAAATAAGTTTAAATAACATTGAAGTGCCCGTGTAACAGATGAGTTCTCGTCCGAAACCCTGATACTCCGAAAGAGATTGTCCAGTATGTACACGAAGTGCGTCCAGTTTTTGCCGTGGCCCTCTCTACTCTTTCTCACATGCTATGCGGGTGAAATGATGATACCATGCCAAGTGTCAACATTTTCATAGTTCATTTTATAGTGATTTTCAATTTCACAGTCATTTAGCTCTCTAAACAATTAGGTAAATGACTGAAAAAACAAATGATGTCAGAACATGTTGGAAATTGATGACGTCGATTTGAATGTTGCATACTGAACACAAAAGAAGTCCGGAGTTCAAGTAAGTTTAAAAAACATTGAAGTGCCCGTGTAACAGATGAGTTTTCGTCTGAAACCCTTCTCCGAAAGAGATTGTCCAGTTTGTACACGAAGTGCATCCATTTTTTGCCATGACCCTCTCTGCTCTTTCGCACATGCTATGCGGGCGAAATGATGATACCATGCCAAGTTTCAACATTTTCATAGTTTATTTTGTAGTGATTTTCAATTTCACGGTCATTTAGCTCTCTAAACAATTAGGTAAATGACTGAAAAAGAACAAATGATGTCAGAACATGTTGGAAATTCATGACCTCGCTTTGAATGCTGCATACTGAACACAAAAGAAGTCCGGAGTTCAAATAATTTTAAAAATAATTGAAGTGCCCGTTTAACAGATGAGTTTTCGTCCGAAACCCCGATACTCCGAAAGAGATTGTCCAGTTTGTACA
>NW_021214390.1:0-969 GCF_002162155.2 Triticum dicoccoides | reverse complement strand
GGATTTGTGACACCCACCACCACCACTTGTTCGTAGTCTGTAGGATCATATTCTTGTGTGTTTCTATTGCTGCTAACCATGCCAGGATCACAAGCCGACGAGATTGACTGGGAGAATTTATCGAACAAGGAGCTTCATGATAAGTTTCAGCAAATGATGACTGAACAGGTGCAAGATGTGCTGAACAATTTTGAAGAGGCCATGGAGAAGATCACTGGCCTTGAGAAGACGTTCGAAACAAAGCTCGATAACAAGTTTAATGAATTGCTCGCGCGTCTTCCACCACCACCACCCGCTGCACCTAACGCACCTCTCCAACAACAACAACAACGACTACCTCCACGTCGCGAAGCAGACCTCCGCCGAGCAAGCCGTGTTCCTCTTGCGTTTGGCCAAACTGTTGGTGCTGCTGTTGATACTTCTGTGGCTCCTACTGCTAATGCGGAGGAGGATGATTATGTGGGAGATTATGAGGATGAGGTTGATCAAAATCAACACTACGTGCAGCCACCTGTACCACCACCAGCAGGTCGACCTCAGGTATATATTCGTAATGGTAGGCCTGCACCACCACCTCAGGTACGAGATGATGTCCATATTCCTAAACTGAAATTGAATATTCCACCATTTGAGGGTAGATATGTTCCTGATATATATCTTACTTTGGAGTTAGAAACTGAACAACGATTTACATGTTTACAATATCCTGAGGAGAGACGAGTTGCTGCTGCCGTTTGTGCTTTCACTAGTTTTGCATGTGTATGGTGGTCTGAACATTGTAGATTATATCCTATTCCAACTACTTGGGCTGCTTTGAAAACTGCTATGCGTACGCGTTGGGTTCCACCATATTATCAACGTGAATTGCTTCAAAAATTGCAGCGTTTAAGACAAGGGAAAAATTCTGTAGAAGAATATTATCAGGAATTACAAACTAGCATGATTAGATGTGGTATTGTTGAGGAGAAT
>NW_021214389.1:0-967 GCF_002162155.2 Triticum dicoccoides | reverse complement strand
CGCCCGCCGCCCGCTGGCCCTGCCTGCCGTCCTCCGGCCCTTGCCCGCCGCCCGCTGGCCCTGCCCTTGCCCGCCGCCCATCGTGGGAGAAGAAGAAGGAAGAAGAAAAAGGAAGAAGAAGAAGAAAGAAAAAGGAAAAAGGAAGAAGAAGAAAGAAGGAAGAAGAAAACAAAAGAAAAACAAGAAAAAGGAAGAAAAAAGGAAAAAGGAAGAAAAAAAGAAAAAGGAAGAAAACAACAGAAGAAAAAAAGAAAGAAGAAAAAAAAGGAAGAAGAAAAAAAGAAAGAATTTTTAAAATTAAATACGTGAAAATACGTGAAAGAATTTTTTGTGTCTAATAAAATCAATTTTTTGAAATACACGAATAATTTTTAAATTCACGAATATGTCATGAATCAGTGAAAAAATTAAATACGTGAACTATTCTGAAATCCCTAAACATTTTTTGAATACACAATATGTTTTTATTCCTGTTTTTTCCACAAAATCATCAATATTTTTTGAAAACTTTTTTTTTGCAAAATCACAATGTTTTTGTATCCATGAACATTTTATGATTCATTTTTTTGAATTCACATACATTTTATGATTTCTCAAATATCTTTTTTCATTGCTATATTTTGATATACTGAATTGTTTTAAAGATGAAAAGGATAAAAACAGGAAAAGAAAAAATGAAATGAAATGAAAAAGAAAAGAAAAAAGAGTGTGGCCAGCACCCCCCGCCCTGCACATGGGCCATCCCGACCCCACATATATTCGTCTCCATCCGCATCCCTGGCCAAACCCTAGCCAGTCTACTCCAAGCCTCCCCTCTCCGTGACGCCGTCGTCTGCCGCCCCGTCTCGCGCTCTACCGCGACACCCTCTCCCACCCCTTCCTCGCCCCCTCCTTTCGCCACCGCCCTTTCGCCACCGCCACCGCCACCGCCCCCCTTCTTCACTTAATTAATTTGTTTTTACTACAT
>NW_021214388.1:0-1811 GCF_002162155.2 Triticum dicoccoides | reverse complement strand
CTCAAGAGCCTAAGCTTGGGGATTCCCCGGAAGGCATCCCCTCTTTCGTCTTCAAAACTATCGGTATATCTTACTCGGAGCTATATTTTTATTCGTCACATGATATGTGTTTTGCTTGGAGCGTATTTTCAATTTTAATTGCTGTTTGAATAAAATCATTGGATCTGAAATCTTGAATGAAAAAGGATCCTCCCATGGCTAGTTAATTATTTGACTACTCAGTGTTCTTCACTTATATCTTTTTGGAGTAGTTTGTCATTTACTCACGTGCTTCATGTATATCCTATGAGTAAATGGTTGAATGAATTGAATATCATAAATCTGAATTTATATATGTTTCATATGCTTATAACATGGGGAGTAACAACTTCACACATAATAAGTATAGGTAGTAAACTTATTGAAAGTTAGCAAACGCAGAATTGGTCACTTGAACAATTCATGAAAGAATATTAAAGGAAGAGATATTTCACATATAAATATACTATCTTGGACATCTTTTGCAATTGTGAGCACTCATTAAAATATGACAAGCTAAAAAGTTGATGTTGGACAAGGAAGACAACTTAATGGGTTATGTTTTCCTATATCCGAATAGACGTTATATTGTCTTGGATCATCCAACATGTTGAGATTGCCTTTCCCTCTCATGCTAGCCAAATTATTTGCACCAAGTAGAAATACTACTTGTGCTTCCAAACATCCCTTAAACCCAGTTTTGCCATGAGAGTCCACCATAACTACCTATGGATTGAGTAAGATCCTTCAAGTAAGTTGTCATCGGTGCAAGCAATAAAAATTGCTCCTTAAATATGTATGATCTATTAGTGCAAAGAAATACGCTCTATACGAACGTGTGATAGGGAAGAAATAAAAGCGACGGACTGCATAATAAAGGTCTTTATCACAAGCGACAATATAAAGTGACGTTCTTTTGCATTAAGATTTTGTGCATCCAACCATGAAAGTGCATGACAACCTCTGCTTCCCTCTACGAAGGGACTATATTTTACTTTTACCTTCTACCCTTATACAAGAGTCATGGTGATCATCACCTTTCCTTTTTACACTTTTTCCTTTGGCAAGCACCTTGTGTTGGAGCGATCCGAATATATATATATATATCCACTTGGATGTAGGTTTTCATAAAGTATTATTGTTGACATTACCCTTGAGGTAAAAGGTCGGGAGGCAAAACTATAAGCCCCTATCTTTCTCTTTGTCCGATTAAAACTTTGAACCCATAAATATCACGTGAGTGTTAGCAATTGTGAAAGATTAAATGATAGTTGAGTATGTGGAGTTTGCTGAATCAAAGCTCTTACATAGACCCTTGCCGAAAATAAGATGAATTACAATTGTTTGATGACTAAGAGCATGGTTTGTTAGTTTTCAAGAAAGTTTATGATCTATACTTTAACATGTGAATAGCTTGTTACTTGATCATGAGAAGTTTTATGAGTTGAGCTACTGTTATGATATATAATGATGCTAGAAAAAGTGATTGAAACTATTATTGATCAAACTTAAGCACTTGCTAGCATTCACACTTCATAAATTATTTCTTTTATCATTTACCTACTCGAGCATGAGCAGGACTTAAACTTGGGGATGCTGATATGATTTTTGTATGATTTGATTAGAACTAACCCGGACTGACGTTGTTTTCAGCAGAACTACCGTGGTGTTGTTTTTGTGCAGAAATAAAAGTTCTCGGAATACGCTAAAAATCAACAGAGAATTTTTCTGGAAAAATAAAAATACTGGAACAAAGAGTTACTGGAGGGGAGTCCCGTGGGCCCCACAAGGGT
>NW_021214387.1:0-1404 GCF_002162155.2 Triticum dicoccoides | reverse complement strand
CTTGGAAACACTTCCAACATATATCGTCAGCTCACCTTTAGCTAGTCTCCGTTTATTCCGTAGCTTTTATTTCGAGTTACTAATACTTAGCAACCGAACCAGTATCCAATACCCTGGTGCTACTAGGAGTACTAGTAAAGTACACATTAACATAATGTATATCCAATATACTTCTATCGACCTTGCCAGCCTTCTCATCTACCAAGTATCTAGGGTAATGCTGCTCCAGTGGTTGTTCCCCTTATTACAGAAGCACTTAGTCTCGGGTTTGGGTTCAACCTTGGGTTTCTTCACTTGAGCAGCAGCTGAATTGCCGTTTCATGAAGTATCCCTTTGTTCCCTTGCCCTTCTTGAAACTAGTGGTTTCACCAACCATCAACAATTGATGCTCCTTCTTGATTTCTACTTTCGCGGTGTCAAACATCGTGAATACCTCAAGGATCATCTTATTTATCCCTGATATGTTATAGTTCATCACGAAGCTCTTGCAGCTTGGTGGCAATGACTTTGGGGAAACATCACTATCTCATCTGGAAGATCAACTCCCACTCGATTCAAGCGATTGTTGCACTCAGACAATCTGAGCACAAGCTCAACGATTGAGCTTTTCTCCCTTAGTTTGCAGGCTAAGAAAATCGTCGGAGGTCTCATACCTCTTGACGTGGGCACGAGCCTGAAATCCCAATTTCAGCCCTCGAAACATCTCATATGTTCCGTGACGTTTCGAAAACGTCTTTAGTGCCTCAACTCTAAACCGTTTAACTGAACTATCATGTAGTTATCAAAATGTGTATGTCCGATGTTCGCAACATCCACAAACGACGTTTGGGGTTCAGCACACTGAGCAGTGCATTAAGGACATAAGCGTTCTAGTGTCCGCATAATCGCTACTGTCAACTTTCAACTATATTTTCTCTAGGAACATATCTAAAATAGTAGAACTAAAGCGTGAGCTACGACATAATTTGCAAAAGGTCTTTTGACTATGTTCAGGATAATTAAGTTCATCTTATGAACTCCCACTCAGATAGACATCCCTCTAGTCATCTAAGTGATTACATGATCCAAGTCAAACTAGGCCGTGTCCGATCATCACGTGAGACGGACTAGTCATCATCGGTGAACATCTTCATGTTGATCGTATCTACTATACGACTCATGCTCGACCTTTCGGTCTCCGTGTTCCGAGGCCATGTCTGCACATGCTAGGCTCGTCAAGTTAACCCTAAGTGTTTTCGCTGTGTAAAACTGTCTTACACCCGTTGTATGTGAACGTAAGAATCCATCACACCCGATCATCACGTGGTGCTTAGAAGCGACGAACTGTAGCAACGGTGCACAGTTAGGGGAGAACACTTCTTGAAATTTTGTAAGGGATCATCTTATTTACTACCGTCGTCCTAA
>NW_021214386.1:0-1980 GCF_002162155.2 Triticum dicoccoides | reverse complement strand
AAATGCTTGGTATGTGTGGGATCTGACTATCTAGTTGTTTATCTTTAGTAGCCTCTCTTACCGGGAAATGTCTCCTAGTGTTACCGCTGAGCCATGGTAGCTTGCTACTGCTCTGGAACACTTAGGCTGGCCGGCATGTGTCCTTCTTCATTCCTGTGTCTGTCCCTTCGGGGAAATGTCACGCTTTGAGTACCGGAGTCCTGCTAGCCCAGTGCTACAGCCCGGACCCACTTGCTGATGACCGACACGTTCGAAGCTGGGTCATGGATGCCTGTCCCTGTAAGTCTGTGCCACTTTGGGTTTACGACTAGTCATGTCAGCCCGGGCTCCTTATCATATGGATGCTAGCGACACTATCGTATACGTGAGCCAAAAGGCGCAAACGGTCCCGGGCAAAGGTAAGGCGACACCCGTGGGGATACCGTGCGTGAGGCCGCAAAGTGATATGAGGTGTTACCAGCTAGATCGATGTGACATCGAGTCGGGGTCCTGACAGGCTCGGCCACAATATGGCCAGCATGGCGCCAGATGTCAACGGACGGTTGGTTGTGGACTTTTTTCGAGGGTACGCAAATTGCGTACCTTAGCTTTATAGAAGGAGAGAAATAAGACATACAACAACGTCCATCACTCGCTGCGAACAACGAAGGCGACCAACTCCACACCCGGATCGTACAAGGACAACCAAACACAACAACACAACTACGACACAAAAAGCCTACCCAACACCGAGCCCCTCGCCGCGTCTTGGCCGACACCAAAGACCTCTGAAGAACAGCAACTCCATCTTCCTTGGATTATCCAGCGACGACCGTACATGGCGCCGGAGGAGAAAGATCTAGGCAGCGGTGAACACCGAAGGAGCGCATCATGGGACCTCGAGTCTCCCAGCACAATGCTCCCAACAGAGTAACAACCTCAAAGACTGTTGCCATCATGCCGATCCTACGAATCAAGGCTTTCGCCCGGAGACAGCTGCCGATACGAGGTCGCGAGGAAGATGGCGTTGCACTCAACGAAGCCTCCAGGAAGGTGAATGACACCCGCAGGTGCCATCAACGCCGGTCCAGTCACAACCGAACAGGATTTTCATCCGTAGCGCTGCACATCTCCACGTCTCCAAGATCCCGGCGAGTCCCGATCAGATGCCTCACACCGCCGTCACCGCAACAACTTGCTATCGAAGCCCCCTTCACTGCCGAGTGAACACGCCTAAAGCCATCACCTTCAATATCGACTAGGAGCCGCAGCAACCACCGAGCGGTGCAAAGCCAGTTCCGCCACGGTGGCCTTCACCCGCGACAGGGGACTGCCACCAGAATGGATCCGACCGCTTTGCAAGTTGGGGTGGCGGGATCACAGTTTGCAAGATTGTGGACTAAACCATCAACCACCTCACAAGTTTGTGGGTCTGTAGTGCTCTTCCTCTTGATTAATACTCCCTCCGTTTCAAAATAGATGACTCAACTTTGTACTAACTTTATACAAAGTTGAGTCATCTATTTTGGAACGGAGGGAGTAGAAGAGTTGCAAACAACTTGTAGACAATACAGAAGGTAGCACTTGATCTAAACAAGAACATGCATGCTCACCCAGCAGAGTTACAATCAACTTGTAGATAGTACAGAAGGAAGCTCTTGATCTGAAAAACCATGCATGCTCACCGGCCAACAAAAGAAACAGAAAAACCAGCCATCCAGATCATTCAACATGATACAATGTTCACTTTCCAGACAGGAAAGATTGTAGAGTTCGTAACAATCTCATAGACAGGCCGAACTCAGAAAGCTTTAATTATGCAAATAGACCTACTAGGAAGGAAATAGATGACTGCATAACAAATGCGGCAAATTATTCCTTCAGAGCACCCACTTGATGGCATCAGTCGTGAAGGCATAGCGTGCACACTTGTGCTTGACCATCTGAAGGGTCTGATCATCACCAACATCATGCATCATCTCTACGCCAGTGAGCACAGCA
>NW_021214385.1:0-1113 GCF_002162155.2 Triticum dicoccoides | reverse complement strand
CACCGCGCCACGCCACCTGCTCGCCTGCTTGCCTGGCCTCCCCTCCTCGCTCGACGCCCTGGACGACGCCACGCCCTCCCCCCTGCTCTCTCTCACTCTCCCCCGGCTCTCCCCTCCTCTCCCTCGCTCTCTCTCTCGCCCGGCCGAACACCACCGTCGTCGCCGTTCGCCTTAGCCGCTGTCTCCGACCACCCCTCGCTCCCCCGACTAGCTCAGGAGCTCCGCCTCGACTCCCTCTTCCTCCCCACCGCTCCACAGCTCCCCGGAAGCCCTGCATCGCCGCCACGTCGCCGTTCCCCTCTTCGGGCTCCGACCACCGTCGCCGTCGAATTCGCCGTCTCCAGCGCGTCCCCGAGCCCGCTTCGACGCCCACTGCAACCGCGGTGAGCTACGCCACCGTTTCCCCCTCTCCTTCCCCTCGTTCCCTCACCGTAGCCACCTCCCCACCACGGCCGAACCTCCGCCGTCGCCGAGCTCGCCGTCGACGCAGCTCCGGTGACCATTTGGTCACCCCGGCGAGTCCAACGAGTTCGCAAGATCCCGTAGAGCATTCCTAGCGCCTCGCTTTGCTCGACTTCGAGCTCCAGCACCGTTCCCGTGCACGACCGAACCCCGGCGGCCGCAGCCGAGCTCGCCGCCGTCGACTCCGGCCACCCCGACCCCAACGGGCTCCGCCAAGAGCTGTGGGTTGGCCTCAGCTCCACTCCGGTGGTCTCCGCGGCCCCTCTGGTGGCCGAAATGACCAAAACCACTTCCGCCGCCGCGTCGGGCTCGCCGGCGACTAAACGCCGGCAGCCGACATCCACTTTGACCACGGGTGGGCCCTGGTTGACTCCCCTGAGTCAATGACAGGTGGGGCCCAGCCCTGTTAATTAAACAGGATTAGTTTTAATTAAGTTTTAATTAAAATAATCACCCTGACATGCGGGACCCACTGTCAGGTTTGACCTGGACCAGTTCCGTTGACCTGCTGACGTCACACTGACGTCAGGCTGACGCAGTAATTGATTTTCTGGATTTAAATTAAATCAGGAAATTCCAGAATATTATTTAAACTTCAAAAATTCATAACTTTTATTCTGTAACTCCAAATTGGACAAATTATATATGAAA
>NW_021214384.1:0-4057 GCF_002162155.2 Triticum dicoccoides | reverse complement strand
AACTCTTTATTACCTCCATATCTGAGAAATATTTCCTTAGTCCTCTTAGGTAACTAAGGATAACTTTGACCACTATCCAGTGATCCACTCCTGGATCACTATCGTACCCCCTTCCCAAACACATGGCAAGGTACACAATAGGTTTGGTACACAACATAGCATACTTTATAGAACCTATGGCTGAGGCTTACGGAATGACTTTCATTCTCTTTCTATTTTCTTCCATGGTCGTGTTTTGAGTCTTACTCAACTTTACACCTTGCAATAAAGGCAAGAACTCCTTCTTTGACTGTTCCATTTTGAACTACTTCGAAATCTTGTCAAGCTATGTACTCATTGAAAAATCTTACCAAGTGTCTTGATCTATCTCCATAGATCTTGATGCCCAATATGTAAGCAGCTTCACCGAGGTCTTTCTTTGAAAAAATCATTTCAAACACTCCTTTATGCTTTCTAGAAAATTCTACATCATTCCGATCAACAATATGTCATTCACAAATACTTATCAGAAAGGTTATAGTCCTCCCACTCACTTTTTTGTAAATATAGGCTTCACCGCAAGTCTGTATAAAATTATATGCTTTGATCAACTCAACAAAGTGTATATTCCAACTCCGAGAAGCTTGCACCAGTCCATATATGGATCGCTCGAGCTTGTGCATTTTGTTAGCACTTTTAGAATTGACAAAACCTTCTTGTTGCATAATATACAACTCTTCTTTAAGAAATCCATTAAGGAATGCAGTTTTGACATCCATTTGCTAGATTTCATAAAATGTGGCAATTGCTAACATGATTTGGACAGACTTAAGCATCGCTACAAGTGAGAAAATCTCATGGTAGTCAACACCTTGAACTTGTCGAAAACCTTTTGCGATAAGTCAAGCTTTGTAGATAGTAACACTACCATCAGTGTCCGTCTTCCTCTTGAAGATCCATTTATTCTCTATGGCTTGCTGATCATCAAGCAAGTCAACCAAAGTCCATACTTTGTTTTCATACATGGATCCCATCTCAAATTTCACGGCCTCAATCCATTTCATGGAATCTGGGCTCATCATCGCTTCCTCATAGTTTGTAGGTTCGTCATGGTCTAGTAACATGACTTCCAGAACATGATTACCATACCACTCTGGTGCGGAACATACTCTGGTTGACCTACGAGGTTTGGTAGTAACTTGATCTGAAGTTTCATGATCATCATCATTAACTTCCTCGGTAATTGGTGTAGGCATCACTGGAACTGATTTTTGTGATGAACTACTCTCCAACTCGAGAGAAGGTACAACCACCTCATCAAGTTCTACTTTCCTCTCCCTCACTTCTTTCAAGAGAAACTCCTCTAGAAAGGATCCATTCTTAGCAAAAAATCTTGCCTTCCGATCTGTGATAGAAGGTGTACCCAACAATTTCTTTTTGGGTATCCTATGAAGATGCATTTCTCCGATTTAGGTCCAAGCTTATCAGGATGAAGCCTTTTTCACATAAGCATCGCAACCCCAAACTTTAAGAAACGATAGTTTAGGCTTCTTGCCAAACCATAGTTCATACGGTGTTGTCTCAACGGATTTAGATGGTGCCCTATTTAAGGTGAATGCATATGTCTCTAATGCAGAACCCTAAAACGATAGTGGTAAATCGGTAAGAGACATCATAGATCGGACCATATCTAATAAAGTGCGGTTACGATGTTTGGACACACCATTACGCTGTGGTGTTCTAGGTGGCGTGAGTTGTGAAACTATTCCACATTGTTTCAAATAAAGACCAAACTCGTAACTCAATTATTTGCCTCTGCAATCAGATCGTAGAAACTTTATTTTGTTGTTAGGATGATTTTCTACTTCACTCTGACATTCTTTGCACTTTTCAAATGTTTCAGACTTATGTTTCATTAAGTAGATATATACCCATATCTACTCAAATCATCTGTGAAGGTCAGAAAATAATGATACCCGTAGTGAGCCTCAACACTCATCGGATCACATACACCGGTATGTATTATTTCTAATAAGTCAGTGGCTCGCTCCATTGTTCCGGAGAACGGAGTCTTAGTCACCTTGCCCATGAGGCATGGTTTGCACGTATCAAATGATTCATAATAAACTGATTCCAAAAGTCCATCTGAATGGAGTTTCTTTATGCGGTTTACACCAATATGACCTAAACAACAGTGCCACTAACATGTTGCACTATCATTATTAACTTTGCATCTTTTGGCATCAATATTATGAATATGTGTATCATTGCGATCGAGATTCAGTAAACCATTTACAGTGGATGTAAGACCATAGACCATAGAAGGTTTTATTCATGTAAACAGAACAACAATTATTCTCTGATTTAAATCAATAACCGTATTGCAATAAACATGATCCAATCATATTCATGCTCAATGCAAACACCAAATAACATTTATTTAGGTCCAATACTAATCCCGAAGGTGGAGAAAGTATGTGATGGTGCTCTTATCAACCTTGGAATCACTTCCAACACACATCGTCACCTGGCCCTTCAACTAGTCTCTGTTCATTTTGTAACTCATGTTTCGAGTTACTAATCTTAGCAACTGAACCGGTGTCAAAAGGGCTACTATAACACTAGTAAAGTACACATAAATAACATGTATATCATATATACCTTTATGCACTTTGCCGTCCTTCTTATCTGCCAAGTATTTGGGGCAGCTCCTGCTTCCAATGACCACTTCCTTTGCAGTAGAAGCACTCAGTTTCAGGCTTGGGTCTAGCTTTGGGCTTCTTCATGGGAGTGGCAACTTGCTTGTCATTCTTCTTGAAGTTCCCTTTCTTTTCATTTGCCCTTTTACTTGAAACTAGTGGTCTTGTCAACCATCAACACTTGATGCTCTTTCTTGACTTCCACCTCCATTGATTTTAGCATCACGAAGAGCTTGAGAATCCTTTTTGCTATCCCTTGCATATTATAATTCATCACTAAGTTCTAGTAACTTAGTGATAGTGACTAGAGAACTCTGTGAATCACTATCTTATCTAGAATATTAACTCCCACTTGATTCAAGCGATTGTAGTACCCAGATATTCTGAGCGCATGCTCACTAGGTGAGCTATTCTCCTCCATCTTGTAGGCAAAGTACTTGTCAGAGGTCTCATACCTCTTAACACAGGCATGGGTCTGAAATACCAATTTCAACTCTTGGAACATCTCATATGTTGCATGTCATTCAAAACATTTTTGAAGTCCCTGTTGTAAGCCATAAAGCATGGCACACTAAACTATCAAGTAGTCATCATACCGAGCTTGTCAAACAGTCATAACGCCTGCATCTGCTCCTGCAATAGTTCTGTCACCTAGCGGTGCATCAAGGACATAATTCTTTTGTGTAGCAATGAGGATAATCCTTAGATCACGGACCTAGTCCACATCATTTCTACTATCATGTTTCAACTTAGTTTTCTATAGGAACATATCATAAATAAAACGGGGAGGCTATACGCGAGCTATTGATCTACAACATAGATATGCAAATACTATCAGGACTAAGTTCATGATAAATTTAAGTTCAGTTAATCATATTACTTAAGAACTCTCACTTAGATAGACATCCCTCTAGTCAACTAAATTATCATGTGATCCATATCAACTAAACCATGTCCGATCATCACGTGAGATGAAGTAGTTTTGAATGGTGAACATCACTATGTTGATCATATCTACTATATGATTCACGTTCGACCTTTCGGTCTCAGTGTTCCGAGGCCATATCTGTATATGCTAGGCTCTTCAAGTTTAACCCAAGTATTCTGCACGTGCAAAACAGGGTTGCACCCGTTGTATGTGAACGTAGACCTTACCCCACCCGATCATCATGTGGTGTCTCGGCACGATGAACTGTAGCAATGGTGCATACTCAGGGAGAACACTTATACCTTGAAATTTAGTGAGGGATCATCTTATAATGCTACCGCCGTACTAAGCAAAATAAGATGCATAAAAGATAAACATCACATGCAATCAAAATATGCGACATGGTATGGCCATCATCATCTTGTGCCTTTGATCTCCATCTCCAAATCAC
>NW_021214383.1:0-842 GCF_002162155.2 Triticum dicoccoides | reverse complement strand
GGTGAGATTTTACAGTTTTTCGTAGTTTAGATCGAGTCTGTTCTTCATACCTATAGTCCACGAAAAAGCCACAAAAAAAAATTAGGGTTAGTTCATCATATCCGAACCAATCTGAGCCTTGCATAATCTTTTTAGGGTTTTGCTTTGTTGAATTTGCGGTTGCATCGTCGTGTCTAGTTGCTGGTCTTAGAGTCTAGTCTTTTAGAGTTTCGAGTTCTGGTCATAAGTTGTCACGCCGCCGCCGCACCATCATCATCGCCCCTGCCATCTACCACCACCGCACCGAATCCGTATCCATATACCACCACCAATCCGTGTCCATATACCACCACCGATCCATATCCATATACTACCACCACTACCACCACCGCTGCCATATACCACCACCATATATCCACCACCAATCCGAGTTCTTTGCTTATTAGGTTTGTTTTCGGGATCCATCTAGATTCCGATTTGTGTTTCCTTGCCGGAGTAGGTTTCGAAAAAATTTCTGGCTATCCTATTTTTAGGTGTTTCTGAGTGTTTTGAGACAGGTGCCATTATAGGAAGTTTTTTTTGACCTGTTTCCAGTTTTTGGGTCCGGGCAGTCGAAAAAAAAAAAATTTGGTCGAAAAAATTTCGTGCCCATCCTGTCAGTTTGAGCTAGGAAGAGTTTTGAGACACTCGCCATTATAGTGATTTTTCGCAAAAAAAAAAAAACAGCGCAAAAAAAAAAGAGCGAAAAAAAATTTCAGAGTGTGCTTTTCCCTTGTTTACGTGCCGCGCCGTGATTTTGTTAGTGTTCTAGGCTCGCGTCTCTGGCACAGTCTAGCCTAGGACCAGCACAGTACCATCGTTGA
>NW_021214382.1:0-2423 GCF_002162155.2 Triticum dicoccoides | reverse complement strand
ATAGTACCACCTACTTGTGGCACTGCCACGTAAGTCATATCGGTATAAAACGCATGAAGAAGCTCCATATTGATGGATCTTTGGGCTCACTCGTTTTTGAAAAGTTTGAGACATGCGAACCATGTCTATTGGTGTATATGCATGAAGAAACTCCATGCAAATGGACCGTTTTGACTCACTTGATTTTGAATCACTTGGGACATGCAAATCATACCACATGGGCAAGATGACTGAAAAGCCTCGTTTTCAGTAAGATGGAACAAGATAGCAACTTGTTGGAAGTAACACATTTTGATGTGTGCAGTCCAATGAGTGCTGAGGCATGCAGTGAATATCGTTATGTTCTTACTTCACAGATGATTCGAGTAGATGTTGAGTATATTTACTTGATGAATCACGAGTCTGAATTATTGAAAGGTTCAAGTAATTTCAGAGTGAAGTAGAAGATCATTGTGACAAGAGGATAAAATGTCTATGATATGATCATAGAGATGAGTATCTGAGTTACGAGTTTTGGCACACAATTAAGACATTGTGAAAATTGTTTCACAATTAATACCGCCTGGAACACCATAGTGTGATGGTGTGTCCGAACATCATAGTTGCACCCTATTGGATATGATGCATACCATGATGTCTCTTATCGAACTGCCACGATAGTTTATGGGTTAGGCATTAGAGACAACCACATTCACTTTAAATAGGGCACCACGTAATTCCGATGAGATGACACCGTATGAATTATGGTTTAGAGAAACCTAAGTTGTCGTTTCTTAAAAGTTTGGGGCTGCGACGCTTATATGAAAAAGTTTCAGGTTGATAAGCTCGAACCCAAAGCGGATAAAATGCATCTTCATAGGAAACCCAAAACAGTTGGGTATACCTCCTAATTCAGATCCGAAAGCAATATGGATTGTTTCTAGAATCGGGTCCTTTCTCGAGGAAAAGTTTCTCTCGAAAGATTTGAGTGGGAGGATGGTGGAGACTTGATATGGTTATTGAACCATCACTTCAACCAGTGTGTAGCAGGGCACAGGGAGTTGTTCCTGTGGCACCTACACCAATTGAAGTAGAAGCTTATGATACTGATCATGAAACTTCGGATCAAGTCACTCCCAAACCTCGTAGGATGACAAGGATGCGTACTACTTCAGAGTGGTACGTAATCCTGTCTTGAAGGTCATGTTGCTAGACAACAATGAACCTACGAGCTATGGAGAAGCGATGGTGGGCCCGGATTCCGATAAATGGCTTGAGGCCATAAAATCCGAGAGAGGATCCATGTATGAAAACAAAGTGTAGACTTTGGCAGAACGGCTCGATGGTCGTAAGGCTAATGAGTACAGATGGATTTCAAAAGGAAGACGGACAATGATGGTAAATGTCACCATTAAGAAAGCTCGACTTGTCGTTAAGATGTTTTCCGACAAGTTCAAGGAGTTGACTACGATGAGATTTTCTCACTTGTAGCGATGCTAAGAGTCTGTTGGAATTATATTAGCAATTACTGCATTATTTATGAAATCTTGCAGATAGGATGTCAAAACATTGTTTCCTCGACGATTCTTGAGGAAAGGTTGTATGTGATACAACCGGAAGGTTTTGTCTGTCCTGAAATATGCTAATAAGTATGCAAAGCTCCAGCAATCCTTCTGAGGACTGGAGTGAGCATCTCGGAGTTGGAATGTATGCTTTGATGATGATCAAAGATTTTGGGTGTATACAAAATTTATGAGAAACTTGTATTTCCAAAGAAGTGAGTGGGAGCACTATAGAATTTCTGATGAGTATATGTTGTTGACATATTAATGATCAGAAATGACGTAGAATTTCTGGAAAGCATATAGGGTTATTTGGAAAGTGTTTTCAATGGAAAACCTGGATTAAGCTACTTGAACATTGAGCATCAAGATCTATAAGGATAGATCAAAACGCTTAATTGTACTTTCAAATGAGCACATGCCTTGACGTGATCTTGAAGGTGTTCAAGATGGATCAGTCAAAGAAGGAGTTCTTGCCTGAGTTGTAAGGTATGAAGTTAAGACTTAAAGCTCGACCATGGCAGAATAGAGAGAAAGGAACGAAGGTCGTCCCCTATGCTTAAGACATAGGCTCTACAGTATGCTATGCTGTGTACCGCACCTGAAGTGTGCTTTACCATGAGTCAGTCAAGGGGTACAAGAGTGATCCAAGAATGGATCACAGGACATCGGTCAAAGTTATCCTTAGTAACTAGTGGACTAAGGAATTTTCTCAATTATGGAGGTGGTAAAAGAGTTCGTCGTAAAGGGTTACGTCGATGCAAGCTTAACACCTATCCGGATAGCTCTGAGTAGAGATACCGGATACGTATAATGGAGCAACAATTTAGAATAGCTCCAAGTAGAACAGTTATTTGGAATAGCTCCAAATAGAACATGGTA
>NW_021214381.1:0-1221 GCF_002162155.2 Triticum dicoccoides | reverse complement strand
CAGCATAGCGAAAGAACGAGGCAACTAGCATAGCAATGATAGTAGTGAGATCCAGGGTAGCGGTCATCTTGCCTGAGATCCCGCACGGAAGAAGAACGAGTCCATGAAGAAGACAAACGGACGTAGTCGAACGAATCCTCACAACTCCGGAACGAAACCGAAGCTAACCCGGAAAGAAGCAAACAACATAGTAAACCAACAAGCATAAGCATGGCATGATGCATAAACAAGTATGATGCATGTCCGGTTTAATGAAGCATGGCATGGCAATATGCACAAACAACACTACAAATTAAGTGGAGCTCAATATGCAACGAGTTGCATATTGACGGAACACCACATTCAAGTTATTTAGTTCGCTCTCGTTATGTACCCAACAATATTAAATGTTGTTAAACATGGCAAGAGGGTGAAGCAAATGAAAACTACCTATCTAGGAAATTTAAATGAGGCCGGAAACAACAAACAACAATTCCGAAAAATCCTCATGAGCATATTATGAATTTGGTACTGTTCTGCCCTAAAACATATTTTAAAGTTGTTAAACAGGAAAATAAAGTGGACAATGTTAATCTAGGCATTTTTCCACCCCAAATACATATAAAGAACATTTAATTCCGAGTTACGGTTAATTAGTTATGAATTAAAGCATTTTAACATGGCATATGAGCAAATTTAAACAAACAGCATTTTAAACATTTTAAACATGGATGAAAGTGGCATATTGTGAAACTAGATGAAAAACTAAGCATTTTACATAAATAAATTATTTTAATCCGATGCACCAATTGTGAGTTATTAAATGCATGATGTATGAGGGGTTTTCTGTAAAACTGTTAATCACTGGAAAATGGGAAATTCGCATGATCAGAAAAAAAACATGATCGGGCCGAATCTGAGGTGAACTGGGCTGGAGGGGGATGCTCACCCTGGGCCACGGCCCGTTGGTGGAGAGGAGGCTGGAGCAGGCCGGCTGGGGGGGGGGCGCAGCCGGGCCTTGGAGCCCACCTGGCGGACATGGAGGCCCACGCGCGGGAGGCGCGGTCAACGGGCGCAGGCGGGCGGCGGATCGAGGGCGGCGCCGGTCGGAGATGGCGGGGCCGCGACAGGAGGTCGCCGGCGGGAGCGGACGGGGCGGATCCGGCGGATCTGGCCCCGGGGAGGCCATTCCCAGCGACGGCGAGGCCAGACGGCGATGAGACAGCGAGGCGCGGGACTCCG
>NW_021214380.1:0-873 GCF_002162155.2 Triticum dicoccoides | reverse complement strand
CATGTGTCCTTCTTCGTTCCTGTGTCTGTCCCTTCGGGGAAATGTCACGCGATGAATACCAGAGTCCTGTTAGCCCGCTACAGCCCGGTTCACCGGAGTCCTGCTAGTCCAGTGCTACAGCCTGGATTCACTCGCTGATGACCGACACGTTCGATGCTGGGTCATGGATGCCTGTCCCTGTAAGTTTGTGCCACTTTGGGTTTACGACTAGCCATGTCAGCCCGGGCTCCTTATCATATGGATGCTAGCGACACTATCATATATGTGTGCCAAAAGGCGCAAACGGTCCCGGGCAAAGGTAAGGCGACACCCGTGGGAATACCGTGCGTGAGGCCGCAAAGTGATATGAGGTGTTACATGCTAGATCGATGTGGCATTGAGTCAGGGTCCTGACAGCGTTGGTATCAGAGCTTGACTGCCTGTAGGATTACCAAGCCAATCTGGTCGATGTTGAGTCTAGAAATTCTTTAGTTATATGTAGGGGAATTGATTGTGGGATGGAACGTAAGGCTCTTTTTACTCCTTATACCTCATGCCCTTCTGATCTGAGTCATCTTATCTTTCCTACGGGGATTAAGAGCTAGGCTATCTCTTCTTTCTATCAGGATCACGCGTTACTAATCCTTAGACTTATAAGATTGTTGGATTTAAGCTTGAGTTCAGTTTCTACTACTTCCGTATGTTAATTGTTGATCTCGAAACCTTGATATTGTGCTTCTGAGTGGTTATGCCACCATTTTTGTGAATGTCTCAAATCTCTTCTGAGCATTTACAGCCGTTATGCTGTCCGAGTCATTCCAGGTTTCTAAATAGTCTGATGCATTTGCAAAATCCTTTCCCTCTGGTTTTGATGCTCCTTTATGCCAGCTCAAT
>NW_021214379.1:0-976 GCF_002162155.2 Triticum dicoccoides | reverse complement strand
GCCATGTAGGAGTACATGGTGGGTTGTCTCATTGAAGCCGTCCTTAGGAACTGAGTTCTGTGTTTGTGATCCATGATTCAGCTACTACCATACATTGGGCCCTGAAATATGACCCCGCTCGACTTCTTATTCACCCTTGTCCTCTGTCCAGGAGTTGCAAGTAGTTTCTGGTGTTTGTAGTATGCTGGAGGCCGTGGACAGCGCTGACCGGAGGGGTGGGCTGTGATGCGGTAGGCACGTGGCCGGGTATACCGGGCGCCCGTTTGGTGTCACGGAACCCTGTTCACATCGTTTGGGGCTGTGAGCGAAACTCCGGCCGGATCTCCTCATGGATGGAACCCGAATAGGCGATAAACCTGGACTAGAGACTTGAGTGTTTAGGTAGGTCGTGGTCTACACCCACGTCGGCTTTCGCTTGAAGTCTGCCGAGCACATGCCGTGTGCAGACGCTAAGTGGTGGAAACATGTATGAATAAGTACACCCCTGCAGGGTTATCATCATCTATTCGAATAGCCGTGTCCGCGGAAAAGGACTTCTGGGTTGCTTATATCAGTTCATAGACAAGTGAAAGTGGATACTCTAAAATGCGCAAGATAAGCGTGAGTGCTATGGATGGCGTTCTCGTAGGGAGACAAGAGCGGATCCATAGTGGTGTATTGATATGGTGAATATGTGGACTCGTGTGCGCCACCTCAAAAGAGTTACTTGCAGTCGTAGTTCAGGATAGCCACCGAGTCAAAGCTGGCTTGCTGCAGTTAAACCCCACCATCCCCTTTGTTGATAATGATGCATATGTAGATAGTTCTGATGTAAGTCTTGCTGGGTACATTTGTACTCACGTTTGCCTATTTTATGTTTTTGCAGAGAGACTTCAGTCTCACTAGTATTTCCGCGTGGTCTTCGACGTTTAGCTTGTTACCTCAGCTACGATCTTGTGCCTCGGCAGGATTTGGTAGATAGTCAGGCTTCTCAGCC
>NW_021214378.1:0-1032 GCF_002162155.2 Triticum dicoccoides | reverse complement strand
AATAGGTAAGAAAATAAATCTAATCTAGGAAAACTGGAAATTCTCACCGAGCAACCTGAAAACTGATACCACTTGATAGAGGCGGGGGTCCCGATCTTTCGATGAGATGATAACTATCGATTTGGTGGAGACGACTTTGACGATCCGACTACAAACGTGCACGACGTTGCGCCTTAGCAATCGCTAAACCAACTCCGAGAGGTTATTGACCAAGCTGGAGCACGATCAACCTGACCACGAAGGTCTATTCCTGCAAGCAATCGAAGAACGAGCAAGAATATGATAAAGCAATCTGAATATTGTGAATATATATGAAGTATTGATAATGGTGGGGATCCGTAAGCGGTCTTGGTCTGGTCGTTGGACACAAACGAAGTACACGAAGTTGCAATGGCTAACTTTTAACTAAACAAATCCTAAGGAAAAATCTACTAGATGGATCTACTTATATAGGAGCAAGGGGTGGTGGCCAAGGAGGTGGGAGGACGTCCCAAGGCAGCCTAAAACTAACCCTAGGTCGTACAAGGCTCATGGGCCCAAGTGGAGGTGATGTAACACCTTTGGACTTGTAGTTTGACTCGGATTCTGCTGCAGCATCAGATTGTTTCGTACACAACTCAACGCCCCGGACGAATTTGAAGGTGATTCCAATTGGGTTGGAAGGTGCACGAAATCTAGTTTCCAACAAACCCAATTCGGAGTCCGTATGAAAAACTTGTGTGTGTTTTGAGTCAGGTATGTCTGTGCAGTCCGAATCTGAATCCAGAACGTGAGAGACTTGGACTCTATCTTCTCTTGGGCCAAAAGTGACGTGAAAGAACTTTTTGGACAGCAAATAAACATCTCTTTCTTCCTTATCTTCATATGTGGATTGTACAAATGTCCCATACACCTGCAATTAGACAAAACACAAAAGTGTGTGAAGTATTTTTGTTCTGGATAACATAAATAGATTATTGAATAGTTTGCACTAGAAATCACCTGACAAATATGCATATATGCAATATTTTTGGTCATATCCAAGGTAGTCAT
>NW_021214377.1:0-945 GCF_002162155.2 Triticum dicoccoides | reverse complement strand
AGATGAACTTAATTATCTTGAACATAGTCAAAAGACCTTTTTGCAAATTATGTCGTAGCTCGCGCTTTAGTTCTACTGTTTTAGATATGTTCCTAGAGAAAATATAGTTGAAAGTTGACAGTAGCGATTATGCGATCAGTAGAAAGCTTATGTCCTTAATGCACCGCTTAGTGTGCTGAACCCCAAACATCGTTTGTGGATGTTTCGAACATCGAACATACACGTTTTGATAACTACGTGATAGTTCAGTTAAATGGTTTAAGTAGAGGCACCAAAGACGTTTTCGAAACGTCACGGAACATATGAGATGTTTCGAGGGCTGAAATTGGGATTTCAGGCTCGTGCCCACGTCAAGAGGTATAAGACCTCCGACGATTTTCTTAGCCTGCAAACTAAGGAGAGAAGCTCAATTGTTGAGCTTGTGCTCAGATTGTCTGAGTGCAACAATCACTTGAATCGAGTGGGAGTTAATCTTCCAAATGAGATAGTGATGTTTCTTCAAAGTCATTGCCACCAAGCTGCTAGAGCTTCGTGATGAACTATAACATATCAGGGATAGATATGATGATCCTTGAGGTATTCGCGATGTTTGACACCGCGAAAGTAGAAATCAAGAAGGAGCATCAATTGTTGATGGTTGGTGAAACCACTAGTTTCAAGAAGGGCAAGGGCAAGAAGGGATACTTCATGAAACGGCAAATCAGCTGCTGCACCAGTGAAGAAACCCGAGGTTGAACCCAAACCCGAGACTAAGTGCTTCTGTGATAAGGGGAATAGCCGCTGGAGCAGAATTACCCTAGATACTTGGTAGATAAGAAGGCTGGCAAGGTCGATAGAAGTATATTGGATATACATTATGTTAATGTGTACTTTACTAGTACTCCTAGTAGCACCAGGGTATTAGATACCGGTTCGGTTGCTAAGTGTTAGTAACTCGAAAAAAAA
>NW_021214376.1:0-3268 GCF_002162155.2 Triticum dicoccoides | reverse complement strand
GTCTTTTGGAGACATGTGTGCACATGCAAGGCTACTGGTAAATGGTAAAGAGTAAAGTGACAGTGGGGTCGGGGTGTATGCGCGTGTTCCATATTCTATATGATTCAAAATTGGCAATTTTGTATTTGAATGCATTAATGTTCTTTTCACAACTTTCATCCCCGTTGTACATTAGAGTGTATTAAAATTTGAAAATCATAAAAACAATCTTTAGATTTATAGAATAAAAAAAACTACAAGCGTTATGCAGAAATCTCAACATTCGGAATTTGAAGCATATTAAGCGCATGCAATAGAAATCATGAAGATCGGAATTTGGATCCATGGAAAAAACGCTACCTGCAGGAAGGAATTGAATCGGCCGCCACTACTTGCACAACGTCGTCCTTGCTCTCTCGTGGCAGGTTGCTTGTGGAGTAGGGGGAGATCGGGGCTATGAGGGCATTCAGCACCAGCACCACCTGTCTGTGAAGGGGAAGGACGGCCGCCGCTGCTCTTCCCACGCTGCTGCTACTAGTGTTCCTGTGACAAGGTGGTTGTGACATGGAGGAAGTTGAATGGGAGATCGGGGCCTCGACGAGTTGTAGCACCTAGACGATCAAGAAGAACAGGGACAAAGGTTGGACGGGGTTGGTGGCGAAGGGTTTGCTCGAGCAGTCCCGGATTCGCTCTTATCCTTGTCCAGTAAAGCGGTCTATTTACTGCGGGGGCTGAGGGGATTTGGGCATGAGTTGGGTCGTGCTAGTTTGTGTGGTACCCATTTACGGTCCAGTATAACAACAAATGTTTACGAGAATCAGGTAACAATATAATTGAATGGTGGGTAACAAAAGATCGAACAAAACTAAACTTGATCATTCCACAGGCCGAGTCGGGTTCGGGCCGGGCTTGGCAAAACCCGAAGAAAAAAAAATCCCAAACCCGAACTCAGCCCGGCCCACATGAACAGTGGTATTTTTATTAAATTAACCATATTTAGGATATTATATTAATTTATTATACCTATATTTTCAGTAATATATATATGTCCATTAGGACTTTTTTCGGGATTTCGAGCAAGAAAGTGAAGCCCAAACTCGACCCGGATTTCGGGCTTCAGGTTCCAGCCTCCGGGTCGGGTTGTCCATGCACATGTCTAAACGAAACACGTTCCACGTTCTTGGGTGTGAGACACAAAGAGGCGAATACAAGTAGACAAGCGCGCCCAGGAGTAATGAAGAACTTCATATGGACCCAAGATTTTGAAAACATAGGAATAGAAACATATATATATAGAAACGTCGACATGCTAGATTGTACCAAAATCCAAAAACATCATTTGTTGAGGAGAATAATTTGGATATCTTACAGGGAAAGGGCAAACGAAGATATTAGTGCTTGATTGGAAGAAAAGGACAAAAAAGGTACATTGGGACTTTCAAAGGATTATTTTCCACCTTGCCGCCAAAGTATCCTGGCCACCAGCCCTCATTGCTGACAGAACCAACGCGGGAGGCAGCTCCACCTCTCCTTCCTTCGCATAGACACACCACTGAAGGAGGTCGAGTTCGATTGACCTGAAAGTGGATTAGGGGAGAAGCTGGGTGAAAAAGATCCGTCTAAGGATGACGCAGCGGAAGCGCGGATAAACAAAATATGGAAAACATAATCAAAGAGGAATTTCCCGGCACGGGAATGACAATGCATGGGACACATGAGTACACGTGGATATCCTTCACTGCAAAACATGATGATGGCTGCCCACCTCGCTAGATGTTCACTATGTCGTCTTCTCGTATTAACTGCGGTAATGAGACGACCGAACAAAGGGTGTCCTGCGGACATGGTCCCCAATCCTTGATTGGGTGGACCCAGGCCGAGGTTATTCGGCACAAGCGGCTCGAAAAGCGAGATGAAACGAACTCGACAGTATGTGTTTATTATATTCCTTTCTTTACATATGGTTGCTACACACAAACTGGTCGCCCCTATTGTTGTGTACCCGTCAAATGATTTCCACGTGTAGCATCTCTTCTTAGCACCTCCTTTATTTGCACCCGTCTGCTGGACGCCAATTGCTCGCCCTAGTATGCACATGGGGCTAGCGATCGTCTTTTATGTCATCTTGTCCTGGTTGGATGTTGGCTATCTACATGTACTATTATCGTTCGCTATCAGGACTTCGAATAGGGAAAGTTGAGGCCGCTCGTACTAATCGGACACTGGAGTTACGGATCAGACCAATATGGGTAGGATTGGTGCGATGACTAATATGGGCGAGTATTTAATTTGGTTATTTGACCCTGGCCTCTCCTTGCATGCCGACAATTTATCAACAATATCATCATGATACGTCCCAAACATATCTACTTTTTCAAACACTTCTGCTCTTGTTTAGGACTCTAATTTGCATGATTTGATGGAACTAACCCGCACTCATGGTGCTTTCAACAGAATTGCCATGATATTTTTTTTGTGTATAAATAAAAGTTTTCGGATTAAGCTAAAAATTTATGGAGATTATTTCTGGACAATATAAAAAATATTGACGAAGAGACATACTTGAGGGGGCCACCTAGGAGCCACGAGCTCATGGGGCGTGCTCCCCCTGCTAGGGTGCGCCTTGTGAGCTCATGACTCCCTCGAGCCTCCGTTTTCCCTAATTCCAACTCCATAAATACCATTTCAAGTAGAGAAAAATCATAGAAAAAGTTTTATCACGTTTTGCGAGACGGAGCCACCGCCACTTCATGTTCTTAATCGTGAATGCATTAATGTTCTTTTTAAAGCTTTCGTCCCTGCTATACAATAGACGTGTATTAAAAATTGAAAACCATAAAAACAATCTTTAGATTTATAGAATAAAAAATAGAAAATAAATACAAGTGTTAAGCAGAAATTTCAACATTCAAAATTCAAAGGATATTAGGCGCATGCAACAGAAATCACGAAGATCGGAGTTTGGATCCATGGAAAAAACGCTACCTTAAGGATGGAATGGAATCGTCCTCCGCCGTCGCTACTTGCGCAACGTCGTCCTGCTCCGTCGTGGCGGGTTGCTTGTGGAGTAGGGGGAGATCGGGGCTCTGGGGGCATTCAGTGCTAGCACCACCTGTCTCTGAAGGGGAAGGGCGACCGCCACTGCTCTTCCCATGCCGCCGCTACTAGTGTTACTATGACAAGGTGGTCGTGACATGGAGGAAGTTGAATGGGAGATCGGGGCCTCAACAAGTAGTAGCACCTAGACGACGAAGAAGAACTAGGACAGAGCCTGGACGGGGTCCGCGGC
>NW_021214375.1:0-1019 GCF_002162155.2 Triticum dicoccoides | reverse complement strand
ACTCTCCCTGGTAATCGCTCTATCCAAGCTTTGAGAGTTTTTGACTACAACGGTTGCCGATCACCGCCTGCTGCTGGGTAAGAACTGGTAAGAATTTGAGATTTGCTTGACGGATTTGTGACACCCACCACCACCACTTGTTCGTAGTCTGTAGGATCATATTCTTGTGTGTTTCTATTGCTGCTAACCATGCCAGGATCACAAGCCGACGAGATTGACTGGGAGAATTTATCGAACAAGGAGCTTCATGATAAGTTTCAGCACATGATGACTGAACAGGTGCAAGATGTGTTGAACAATTTTGAAGAGGCCATGGAGAAGATCACTGGCCTTGAGAAGACGTTCGAAACAAAGCTCGATAACAAGTTTAATGAATTGCTCGCGCGTCTTCCACCACCACCACCCGCTGCACCTAACGCACCTCTCCAACAACAACAACAACAACGACTACCTCCACGTCGCGAAGCAGACCTCCGCCGAGCAAGCCGTGTTCCTCTTGCGTTTGGCCAAACTGTTGGTGCTGCTGTTGATACTTCTGTGGCTCCTGCTGCTGATGCGGAGGAGGATGATTATGTGGGAGATTATGAGGATGATGTTGATCAAAATCAACACTACGTGCAGCCACCTGTACCACCACCAGCAGGTCGACCTCAGGTATATATTCGTAATGGTAGGCCTGCACCACCACCTCAGGTACGAGATGATGTCCATATTCCTAAACTGAAATTGAATATTCCACCATTTGAGGGTAGATATGTTCCTGATATATATCTTACTTGGGAGTTAGAAACTGAACAACGATTTACATGTTTACAATATCCTGAGGAGAGACGAGTTGCTGCTGCCGTTTGTGCTTTCACTAGTTTTGCATGTGTATGGTGGTCTGAACATTGTAGATTATATCCTATTCCAACTACTTGGGCTGCTTTGAAAACTGCTATGCGTACGCGTTGGGTTCCACCATATTATCAACGTGAATTGCTTCAAAAATTGCAGCGTTTAAGACAAGGGAAAAATTC
>NW_021214374.1:0-1038 GCF_002162155.2 Triticum dicoccoides | reverse complement strand
GATGAAGTACTACCTCTCGAACGGGAAAGTGGTGCAGCTCAGGAAAATGTTCCTGTGATGCCCACACCAACTGAAGAGGAAACCAATGATGATGATCAAGGTACTTCGGATCAAGTTGCTACTGAACTTCGTAGGTCCACAAGGACACGTTCCGCACCAGAGTGGTACGGCAACCCCGTCCTGGAAATCATGTTGTTAGACAACGGTGAACCTTCGAACTATGAAGAAGCGATGGCGGGCCCAGATTCCAACAAATGGCTTGAAGCCATGAAATCTGAGATAGAATCCATGTATGAAAACAAAGTATGGACTTTGACAGACTTGCCCGATGATCGGCGAGCGATAGAAAACAAATGGATCTTTAAGAAGAAGACAGACGCGGATGGTAATGTCACCATCTATAAAGCTCGACTTGTCGCTAAGGGTTATCGACAGGTTCAAGGGATTGACTACGACGAGACATTCTCTCCCGTAGCGAAGCTAAAGTCCGTCCGAATCATGTTAGCAATTGCCGCATACTATGATTATGAGATATGGCAGATGGACGTCAAAACAGTATTGCTTAACGGGCATCTTAAGGAAGAACTGTATATGATGCAGCCGGAAGGTTTTGTCGATCCTAAGAACGCTAACAAAGTATGCAAGCTCCAGCGATCCATTTATGGGCTGGTGCAAGCATCTCGGAGTTGGAATATTCGCTTTGATGAGATGATCAAAGCGTTTGGGTTTATGCAGACTTATGGAGAAGCCTGCGTTTACAAGAAAGTGAGTGGGAGCTCTGTAGCATTTCTCATATTATATGTAGATGACATACTCTTGATGGGAAATAATATAGAATTTCTGGACAGCATTAAGGCCTACTTGAATAAGTGTTTTTCAATGAAGGACCTTGGAGAAGCTGCTTACATATTAGGCATCAAGATCTATAGAGATAGATCGAGACGCCTCATAGGTCTTTCACAAAGCACATACCTTGATAAGATTTTGAAGAGGTTCAAAATGGATCAGTCCAAGAAGGGGTTCTTGCCTATGTTACAA
>NW_021214373.1:0-1395 GCF_002162155.2 Triticum dicoccoides | reverse complement strand
CAGAATCAGCCAAAACTGTGAGTGTTGATGACTAACACGTAAGTGCGCCTTGGGGATCAACCACTATGGAAATCACTTCAGGACTAGAAAACGGTGACTAAAAGTCCACAAAATGCGTTAGAATTGGCCAAAACTGTGAGTGTTCATAACCAACACGTAAGCGCACCCAGGGGTTCGTTAATCGTGGAAATTATTTCGGGGCCCCAAAACAATGAGTAATTGTCCACGAAACGGGCCAGAATTGGCCAAAACTACTAGTATTGATGACCGACATGTAAACGCACCCCGCCGTTCGTTAATCGTGGAAATCACACCGGGGCCCCAAAACAGTGAGTGTTGATGACCGACACCTAAACGCACCTTGGGGTTCAACAACTATGGAAATCGCTTCGGGACCCCTAAATGGTGAGTAATAGCCCACGAATCGCGTCAGAATTGGCCAAAACTGTGAGTGTTGACGACAGACACGCAAACGCACACCGGGGATTGTCAATCGTGGAAATCGCTCTGGGACGCCCAAACGGTGAGTAATAGTGCACGAAACGGACGAGAATTGGCCAAAATTGCGAGTGTTTATGACCGACACGTAAACGCACCCCGGAGTTCATCAATCGTGGAAATCACTCCGGGACCCCAAAACTAAGTAATAATGCAAGAAATGGGCCATAATCGGCCCAAAGTGCGCTTGTTGATGATCGACACGTAAGCGCACCATGGGGTCAAACAACCGTGGAAATCACTTCGGGGCCCCAAAATGGTGAGTAATAGTCCATGAAACGGGCCAGAATCGGCCAAAACTGTGAGTGTTGATGACCGACACGTAAACGGACCTTAGGGTTCAACCACTATGGAATCGCTTCGGGACCCATAAATTATGAGTAATAGTCCATGAATTGCGTCAGAATTGGCCAAAATTGTGAGTGTTGACGACAGAGACACAAACACACCTCGGGGATTGTAAATCGTGGAAATCGCTCTGGGACTCCAAAACGGTGATCAATAGTACACAAAACGGACCAGAAATTGGCCAAAATTGTGAGTGTCATTGACCGACACGTAAACGCACCACGGGGTTTGTAAATCATGAAAATCACGCTTGGACCCAAAAACAGAGTAATAGTCCAAGAAACGGGCCAGAATCGGCCAAAACTGCGAGTGTTGATGACCGACACGTAAATGCACCCTGCGGTTCGTTAACCGTGGAAATCACTCTGGGGCCCCAAAACAGTGAGTAATAGTCCATGAAACAGGCAGAATCAGCCAAAACTGTGAGTGTTGATGACTAACACGTAAGTGCGCCTTGGGGATCAACCACTATGGAAATCACTTCAGGACTAGAAAACGGTGACTAAAAGTCCACAAAATGCGTTAGAATTGGCCAAAACTGTGAGTGTT
>NW_021214372.1:0-2896 GCF_002162155.2 Triticum dicoccoides | reverse complement strand
ATATCTCAAGTGATTCAAAATCAAGTGAGTCCAAACGATCCATCTGCATGGAGTTTCTTCATGCGTATACACCAATAGACATGGTTTGCATGTCTCAAACTTTTCAAAAACGAGTGAGTCCAAAGATCCATCAACATGGAGCTTCTTCATGCGTTTTACACCAATATGACTTACATGGCAGTGCCACAAGTAAGTGGTACTATCATTACTATCTTATATCTTTTGGCATGAAAATGTGTATCACTACGATCGAGATTCAATAAACCATTCCTTTTAGGTGCTAGACCATTGAAGGTATTATTCAAATAAACAGAGTAACCATTATTCTCCTTAAATGAATAACCGTATTGCGACAAACATAATCCAATCATGTCTATGCTCAACGCAAACACCAAATAACAATTATTTAGGTTTAACACCAATCTCGATGGTAGAGGGAGCGTGCGATGCTTGATCACATCAACCTTGGAAACACTTCCAACACATATCGTCAGCTCACCTTTAGCTAGTCTCCGTTTATTCCATAGCTCTTTTATTTCGAGTTACTAACACTTAGCAACCGAACCGGTATCTTAATACCCTGGTGCTACTAGGAGTACTAGTAAAGTACACATTAACATAATGTATATCCAATATACTTCTATCGACCTTGCCAGCCTTCTCATCTACCAAGTATCTAGAGTAATTATTCTCCAGTGGCTGTTCCCCTTATTACAGAAGCACTTAGTCTCGGGTTTGGGTTCAACCTTGGGTTTTCACTAGAGCAGCAATTGTTTTGCCGTTTCATGAAGTATCCCTTCTTGCCCTTGCCCTTCTTGAAACTAGTGGTTTTACCAACCATCAACAACTGATGCTCCTTCTTGATTTCTACTTTCGCGGTGTCAAACATCGCGAATACCTCAAGGATCATCATATCTATCCCTGATATATTATAGTTCATCATGAAGCTCTAGCAGCTTGGTGGCAATGATTTAGGAGAAACATCACTATCTCATCTGGAAGATCAACTCCCACTCGATTCAAGTGATAGTTGCACTCAGACAATTTGAGCACAAGCTCAACGATTGAGCTTTTCTCCCTTAGTTTGCAGGCTAAGAAAATCGTCGGAGGTCTCATGCCTCTTGACGTGGGCACGAGCCTGAAATCCCAATTTCAGCCCTCGAAACATATCATATGTTCCGCGACTTTTCGAAAACGTCTTTGGTGCCTCTACTCTAAACCATTTAACTGAACTATCACGTAGTTATCAAAACGTGTATGTCCGATGTTCGCAACATCCACAGACGATGTTTGGGGTTCTTCACACTGAGCGGTGCATTAAGGACAGAAGCTTTCTACTGATCGCATAATCGCTACTGTCAACTTTCAACTATATTTTCTCTAGGAACATATCTAAAACAGTAGAACTAAAGCGCGAGCTATGACATAATTTGCAAAGGGTCTTTTGACTATGTTCAGGATAATTAAGTTCATCTTATGAACTCCCACTCAGATAGACATCCCTCTAGTCATCTAAGTGATTACATGATCCGAGTCAACTAGGTCGTGTCCGATCATCACGTGAGACGGACTAGTCATCATCGGTGAACATCTTCATGTTGATCGTATCTACTATACGACTCATACTCGACCTTTCGGTCTCTTGTGTTCCGAGGCCATGTCTGTACATGCTAGGCTCGTCAAGTTAACCTAAGTGTTTCGCGTGTGTAAATCTGGCTTGCACCCGTTGTATGTGAACGTAAGAATCTATCACACCCGATCATCACGTGGTGCTTCGAAACGATGAACTTTCGCAATGGTGCACAGTTAGGGGGAACACTTTCTTGAAATTTTAATGAGGGATCATCTTATTTACTACCGTCGTTCTAAGAAAATAAGATGTAGAAACATGATAAACATCACATGCAATCAAAATAGTGACATGATATGGCCAATATCATTTTGCTCCTTTTGATCTCCATCTTCAGGGCTCCATGATCATCATCGTCACCGGCATGACACCATGATCTCCATCATCGTGTCTCCATGAAGTTGTCTTGCCAACTTATTACTTCTACTACTATGGCTACCGGTTAGCAATAAAGTAAAGTAATTACATGGCGTTGTTCAATGACACGCAGGTCATACAATAAATAAAGACAACTCCTATGGCTCCTGCCGGTTGTCATACTCATCGACATGCAAGTCGTGATTCCTATTACAAGAACATGATCAATCTCATACATCACATATCATTCATCACATTCTTCTTGGCCATATCACATCACATAGCATACCCTGCAAAAACAAGTTAGACGTCCTCTAATTGTTGTTTGCATGTTTTACGTGGCTGTTATGGGTTTCTATCAAGAACGTTTCTTACCTACGCAAAACCACAACGTGATATGCCAATTGCTATTTACCCTTCATAAGGACCCTTTTCATCGAATCCGTTCCGACTAAAGTGGGAGAGACTGGCACCCACTAGCCACCTTATGCACCAAGTGCATGTCAGTCGGTGGAACCTGTCTCACGTAAGTGTACGTGTAAGGTCAGTCCGGGCCGCTTCATCCCACAATACCGTCGAAACAAGATTGGACTAGTAATGGTAAGCATATTGAACAAAATCAACGCCCACAACTACTTTGTGTTCTACTCGTGCAAAGAATCTACGCAATAGACCTAGCTCTAATACCACTGTTGGGGAACGTAGCAGAAATTCAAAATTTTCCTACGTGTCACCAAGATCTATCTATGGAGAAACCAGCAACGAGGGGAAGGCGAGTGCATCTACATACCCTTGTAGATCGCTAAGCGGAAGCGTTCAAGAGAACGGGGTTGAAGGAGTCATACTCGTCATGATCCAAATCACCGGACATCCTAGTGCCGAACGGACGGCACCTCCGCGTTCAACACA
>NW_021214371.1:0-1147 GCF_002162155.2 Triticum dicoccoides | reverse complement strand
ACATGATGCACACATGAAGCTAGCCTAGAGCAATGCCAGAAGCTAGGGATGTGACAACTCACCCCCACTAAACAAGAATCTCGTCTCGAGATTCAGGCGTAGGGTAGGATGAAGGGGAAACGCAGACTAGTACAATCTTCACGATCCAGGGTGCACTTCAGTTGAACGTTGATTCATTCACCATCATTGTCTTGATGTCTTGTTCTGAGAAATCCTGCCAACATGACATGGAGGGAAGAAGGAGACTCTAGAAGGGTCGATCTTCTTGAAGATCGAACAACTCACGGAATGAGACATAGGACCATCTCTCGGGTTGAGACACGAGATACACATCAAGAGGGGTGGAAAGAAACGGATGACGAAGGTTCACTAGGTGGACAACAATTCCACCTTAAGAAGGTGGTAATCGGTTGTCAACGTAGCGAGGAGTTGAGTTGCCATGATACCACAGGGAGACACCTTCGGAACCGTGACTCGTAAATATCTCCCCTTAAGTGGCAAAAGAATTACCTTTGATTCAGAGATCATTGAAACTCTTTATACCAGCTTAAGGCAAATCATAATCGATCATTTAGAGGGGTTCGGTAGAATGGCATACTCAAACTTGGATGATGTGGATTACCTTGTTGAAGACAACGTAATGGATGAATTTTGCTTATCACCGGAAATGGAAGAGACCCATGGTAGAATGGCACAGTGGCGGTGCAAGCTGGGAACAAAATGCAAATGCTGGGAATGATTCTGGTAACTGGGGAAGAACCCAACAATAGAGAGTGAATTCACTGTTGGAGTGGTTATAGCATAACCGAGGAAATCTGGGGCAATCCCAGCTAGTGCCGATGATAAGACGTAGCGCTTGTGCGTGCTCTCAAGAACTTGAGCATTTCCACAATCATCAAGGTTTTATCAACAACCGCGTCAAGGGTGCTGACAACACAACATACTACCATGATGAATAGCGATGGACGATGCAGATGCGAAGGAGGATAACACTTTCTCATATTTCACCTTAGCGAGGCCAAGCAAATAAAATCTGGATGATCGACCGAGAGACATTTAGCACTCCGCTTCTAATGTTCTCCTTGATGTGCTAGTATAACCCATTCATAGATATGGTTTGATATCTAAAACATCAAGTAAAAGGTCG
>NW_021214370.1:0-1694 GCF_002162155.2 Triticum dicoccoides | reverse complement strand
TGGAGTTGTACCTTGACCTTATGACAACTAGAACCGGATACTTAATAAAACACACCCTTCCAAGTGCCAGATACAACCGGTGGTCGCTCTACCTCAGGGATATGAGGAGGGGATCGCCGGGTAGGATTATGCTATGAGATGTTACTTGGAGATGCTACTTGGAGGACTTCGACCTACCCTCTTCTGCCTGTTGCAAGACGAAGGTGACCAGAAGCGTAGTCTTCGACAGGATTAGCTATCCCCCTCTTATTCTGGCATTCTGCAGTTCAGCCCACTGATATGGCCTCCTTACACATATACCCATGCATATGTAGTGTAGTTCCTTGCTTGCGAGTACTTTGGATGAGTACTCACGGTTGCTTTCTTCCCCCTTTTCCCCCTTTCCCTTCCTTCTGGTTGTCGCAACCAGATGCTGGAGTTCAGGAGCCAGACGCTACCGTCGACGACGACCCCTACTACACCGGAGGTGCCTACTACTACGTGCTGCCCGCTGACGACGACCTGGAGTAGTTTAGGAGGATCCCAGGCAGGAGGCCTGCGCCTCTTTCGATCTGTATCCCAGTTTGTGCTAGCCTTCCTAAGGCAACTTGTTTAACTTATGTCTGTACTCAGATATTGTTGCTTCCGCTGACTCGTCTATGATCGAGCACTTGTATTCGAGCCCTCGAGGCCCCTGGCTTGTATTATGATGCTTGTATGACTTATTTTATTTGTAGAGTTGTGTTGTGATATCTTCCCGTGAGTCCCTGATCTTGATCGTACACATTTGCGTGCATGATTAGTGTACGGTCAAACCGGGGACGTCACAAGTTGGTATCAGAGCCGACTGCCTGTAGGAATCCCCCTTTCCAACTCCTTGGCCGAAGTTGAGTCTAGACATTGCAAAACTTTTACTAACATGGTTGTGTGTCTTACGGGCACACGTCGCCATCGGGTGGTATTAGGATCTTTTACTCCTCGATCTTTACTCTGGGATTCGGAACTCTCTTCTATTCGGGTTAAACGATTTTGCTAAAAACAAAACTAACTTTAGGTTTTCGCGAGTATTTTCTCCCGGAGAGCCCCTCACTTCAGATGATCGTCTGTTAACCAGAAGAATTCGGAGATACTCTCTGATGTTCTCTCGAGACTTTGTGCCCATCACTTTTGCTATTCCTGACCACCGATAAATCCTATGGATAACTACTTACACTTGCCATTCATACGATCATCCCCCATTGATCTTGTTATTACAAGATACCCCGAAGTTTTCTCTATTGTTCCGAGAATACTTTGTGCCTACTGCCTAGTAGTTCCTTGCCACTTGAATACCCCTTCAAATAAATCCTCGCACTTGTCGAGTATCCGCTCAACCCCAGTTGTTCATATGTGTCACAAAAGTCTTCAAAATACAATTCGATCTTCCGAAAATCCTCTGGAGCCTTTGGCTCTTGAAATTCTTGCTTGCTTGCATTATGGTTAATCCCATAAGTCTCGTAGTCATATTGACATTCCTTGTCATTATCATTTTGAGTCTGTTGACTCAATATGTTTGCGAATACCCGCAATCATCATTGATCCTTATAAATTACCTTTCTGGCTGAGATGCCATTCTTTTAACTGGAATTGGTTCTCGACCAATCCAATTGTTGTTGATTGTACCCTAAGGCTATTCAACTTATCCACCCCTAATCAGAGCATTGCTTCTGATCCTT
>NW_021214369.1:0-946 GCF_002162155.2 Triticum dicoccoides | reverse complement strand
TTCCTGTGATGCCCACACCAACTAAAGAGGAAAACCATGATAATGATCAAGGTACTTCGGATCAAGTTACTGCTGAACTTCGTAGGTCCACAAGGACACGTTCCGCACCAGAGTGGTACGGCAACCCTGTCCTGGAAATCATGTTGTTAGACAACAATGAACCTTCGAACTATGAAGAAGCAATGGCGGGCCCGGATTCCAACAAATGGCTTGAAGCCATGAAATCCGAGATAGAATCCATGTATGAAAACAAAGTATGGACTTTGACAGACTTGCCCGATGATCGGCGAGCGATAGAAAACAAATGGATCTTTAAGAAGAAGACGGACGCGGATGGTAATGTTACCATCTATAAAGCTCGACTTGTCGCTAAGGGTTATTGACAGGTTCAAGGGATTGACTACGACGAGACATTCTCTCCCGTAGCGAAGCTAAAGTCCGTCCAAATCATGTTAGCAATTGCCGCATACTATGATTATGAGATATGGCACATGGACGTCAAAATAGCATTCCTTAACGGGCATCTTAAGGAAGAACTGTATATGATGCAGCCGGAAGGTTTTGTCGATCCTCGGAACGCTAACAAAGTATGCAAGCTCCAGCGATCCATTTATGGACTGGTGCAAGCATCTCGGAGTTGGAACATTCGCTTTGATGAGATGATCAAAGCGTTTGGGTTTATGCAGACTTATGGAGAAGCCTGCGTTTACAAGAAAGTGAGTGGGAGCTCTGTAGCATTTCTCATATTATATGTAGATGACATACTCCTGATGGGAAATAATATAGAATTTCTGGACATCATTAAGGCCTACTTGAATAAGTGTTTTTCAATGAAGGACCTTGGAGAAGCTGCTTATATATTAGGCATCAAGATCTATAGAGATAGATCGAGACGCCTCATAGGTCTTTCACAAAGCACATACCTTGATAAGATTTTGAAGAGATT
>NW_021214368.1:0-1011 GCF_002162155.2 Triticum dicoccoides | reverse complement strand
TTATTTTGGCACACTATTAATTTAGTTATATTACTATATCTTTATAAAAGGCATTAAAGTAATTGTTTTGCCCTAAGCTTTGGTTATTTTAGTGAAATTAAATATTATAAGAAATGTTGGTTTCTCCACCATTATTACTCGTGAACTATTCGTCACATTTAGAACATTTTAGTTTTAATGTTTGAAAACTTTTGTTGTTTGTCTTTAATTTAAATTTGAATTTGAATCAGTTTCGAACTAACGCGAGATTAGCAACAGTAATTGTGCTGACGTGGCATCATTAACAGTGGTTTACTGTAGCTTAAGTATCCGGGCGTCACAATTCTCCTCCACTACAAGAAATCTCGTCCCGAGATTTAAGCGGTGGAGTAATGGGGGAAAGGTGCTGGTAGCGAAAAACCTAACGAGTCTTCTCGGTCTTGGCTGCCCTTTCGAAGAGGTTGATCCCTTTCATTGATGTCTTCATTTCTCTGTTTCAGGTCCTCATGGTGAAGTCGGCCTTCTTTTTTTTTCCGGGAATTCCATCGCATTTACGAATAAGTAACGGGGCAGGTCGGCAACGACAGAATGTTATAAGTGTTATAATCTGGGATTAACCCATGAATGAGCATATGAGTACCTCTCGAGTTTGAACATTTAAAAGACATCGAGAGTAAGGTTGGGAGGTACAATAAGAAGTTTCAAGTAGCCAGGCAATCGTTCAATGCCTAGTCAGAAGGTGAAAGTGGTTTCAAAGCAACGGGATAATTATTGTGTCCGATGCCAGAATTGATGATCTCATCGGAAAGGTGGCTCATGAATTACTTACGAGTCCACGCGGGAGGAATAACTTTGGAACTGGGGTGTGCAGGAGAGTCAGGTTTCGATCCTGTGGAACTGTGGGTTATGGGCCCACCATGTGGGTTAAAAGTAGGAAAGGCAGTGACGTCTTGCACAATCATGTAAGCAAGGCATGTTAGAGGATAGCCTGACAGTTATGTCGGCAACAATGTCGGTACCAAGGGCGAGGGA
>NW_021214367.1:0-1226 GCF_002162155.2 Triticum dicoccoides | reverse complement strand
TCCTCCTCCTCCTCCGCCTCTGCTGCTTTTCTCTTCCTCTCCGGGATGAGGGGCCCAAAATCAAACGCAATCCCCGCGCCAATGTTTGCCGACGAAGGGGGAGGCGATGGGGCCTGGGCGCGCTTGGACAACGAAGAAGCAGATGCCTTCTTCTTCGACGCCACGGCCTTCACCGCCTTCTTCGTCGCCACCGCCCTCGTCTGGCGCACGGGCGCCTCCTGGGCCTGCCACGGCTGCACGGCTCGATCAGGGCTGACCGGCTCACTGGAAGTGGTCCGCCGCAGGACCCGCCCTTTTCCAGCAATTGGGGGGTCGGCGGTCGCGGTCTTCTCCCCCTCACCCTCCTCCTCCGACGACTCATCGGCTGCGTCCTCGACGAGGGGAGCCACGATGCCGGTGTTGCTGGCCTCCCCAGCGGATGCTGCCCACCGGGCGAGCTCTTCTTCCTTCGCCTCCGCCACGGACTTGTCCGCCACGCCGCCGGTGCTGCCAGCCTCCTCGATGAGCTTTGCCTCCTCCGCGGCAAGCCTCGCCTCCTCCACCCTGGCGGCAATGTAGTACAGCTCCGCTGGAGAGGTGTCCTGGATAAGCTGCGGCTCGGCGATGACGTATACCTCATGCAAGGTGTCGAAGAACTCCTGCACCTTGAGCTCGTCCGGCTCGACCCAGTTCGGGTCAAGGCCGTGCGTGTTGAAGAGCGGCATCATGGCGATAATCTCGGACCGACGAGAATTGTTGCACAACGGGACCACCCCCGCCGGCAACTTGAAAACGGGCTCCTTGGCAACCTTTCTGGCCTTCGCGGCAGCCCTTGCAACCTTGCCGGACCGCTCAACCTCGCCGACGTTGCTGACCTTGAGTTGAAAAATCCGTTGGCAGAGATGGGCGTGCCTCAGCACCGTCAGGTTGTGGTCGAGGCCGGGGCGGAGCCTCATGATGTCAGCTGCATTCACGAAAAGCCAGGCCGGCCTCCCCTTGTCGTGCAGAGGAGCAATTCAGCGGCGGATGAAATCTGCCCCGATCATTTCGAGGGTGAGCCGGGCCTGAGTAAGCCGAAGGATCCTGGTGGTGGCAATCGTGAGTTTCGCGTCGTCGGGGTCGACGTCGCCCCAGTAGTTTCCACGGACCGGCGGCTCCTGGCGAACCTTGTAGAATGCTGGTGGGTCCTTCTCCTCAATCCAGCACCACTGGCCCCGCCATTCTTCCCACCTGTCCTTCGTGGCGCC
>NW_021214366.1:0-1223 GCF_002162155.2 Triticum dicoccoides | reverse complement strand
TAGTTTCTGGTGTTTGTAGGTAGTGCTATTTTTCTACCAAGTGGCACCCGGCAGGGTGGGCTTGGGACAGACTAGGCACACGTGGCCCGGTGTACCGAGTGGCACCCGGTTGGTGGGCTCGGGAACCCTGTACACATCGTTTGGGGCCGTAAGCGACACCCCGGCCGGATCTCCTTGCGGATGGAACCCGAATAGGCGATAAACCTGGACTAGAGTCTTGTGTGGTTAGTCAGGTCGTGGCCGACACCCTCGCCAGGCTTCCGCTTGAAGGTTGCCGAGATACATGACGTGTACATGGCGGTAAGTGGCGAGAGCGTGTGTGAAGAAGTACACCCCTGCAGGGTTAACATGATCTATTCGAATAGCCGGGTCCGCGGTTATGGACTTCTTGGATGCTTACATGGTACCTAGACAACTTGAAGTGGATACCCTAAAATGCTCAAGACATGTGTGAGTGCTATGGATGGCCTTCTCGTAGGGAGACGGGGATGAATCCATAGTAGTGTATTGTGTGGTGATTAGTGGACTCGTGTACGTTGTTTCACCTCAAGAGTTTTTGGTAGTCGTAGAACAGGATAGCCACAGAGTCAAAGCTGGCTTGCTGCAACTAAACCCCACGTTACCCTCTTGATACAAGTGCATGTATGATAGGATCTGATGTAAGTCTTGCTGAGTACCTTTGTACTCATGTTGCTTTATTTATGTTTTTGCAGCGGAGACTTCGGTCTTACTAGTGTTCCCATGGACTTCGACTAGTAGCTAGTACCTCAGCTACAATCTTGATCGGATGTTGTAGATAGTCAGGCTCTTCAGCCTTTTTCTTTTGTAGATGTCTGTACCCAGACATGTAATGCTTCCGCTTGTTGCTTGTATGCTCTGTATGATGGGTCTTGTGACCCCTGTTTGCAATATATGCTATGACGGCTCTTCTGAGCCTTTATCTATATGAGTTGTTGAGTTATGCTGTGATGCCATGTTGTACAGCACATACTTGCATGTTATGCGTACGTGTAATGTGTATTGCTATGTGTGGGATCTGACTATCTAGTTGTTTATTCTTAGTAGCCTCTCTTACCGGGAAATGTCTCCTAGTGCTTCCACTGAGCCCTGGTAGCTTGCTACTGCTCCGGAACACTTAGGCAGGCCGGCATGTGTCCTTCTTCGATCCTGTGTCTGTCCCTTCAGGGAAATGTCACGCGATGAATACCGGAGTCCTGCTAGCC
>NW_021214365.1:0-973 GCF_002162155.2 Triticum dicoccoides | reverse complement strand
ATCGACACGTAAGCGCACCATGGGGTTCAACAACCATGGAAATCGCTTTGGGGCCCCAAAACGGTGAGTAATAGTCGACGAAACGGGCCAGAAGCGGCCCAAAATGCGAGTGTTGCTAACCGACACATAAACGCACCCCGGTGTTCCTCAATCATGGAAATCACACCGGGACGCCAAAACAGAGTAATAGTCCAAGAAACGGGCCACAATTGGCAAAAACTATGAATGTTGATGACAGACACGTAAGTGCACCTTGGAGTTCAACAACCATGGAAATCGCTCTGGGACCCCAAAGCGGCGAGTAATAGTGCACGAAATGGACCAGAATCGGCCAAAATTGTGAGTGTTGATGACCGAAACGTAAACGCACCACGGGGTTCGTAAATTGTGGAAATCACTCCAGGACCCCCGAAACTAAGTAATAGTCCAAGAAATGGGCCAAAAATCGGCCCGAACTGCGATTGTTGATGACATACATGTAAGTGCACCTTGGGGTTCAACAACTATGGAAATCTCTTCGGGACCCCAAAACGGTGAGTAATAATCCACGAAACGAGTCAGAATCGACAAAAACCATGAGTGTTGATGACCGATACGTAAACGCACCCCGGGGTTTGTTAATCAAGGAAAGCACTCCGGGCCCCAAACCTGTGAGTAATAGTCCATGAAACGGGCCAGAATCGGCCAAAACTGCGAGTGCCACAAAACGAGCCCGAATCGGCCGAAACTGCGAGTGTTGATGATCGACACGTAAACGCACCCCGGGGTTTGTTAATTGCGCAAGTCACACCGGGACCCCAAACAGTGAGTAATAGTCCACGAAACGGGCCAGAATCGGCCACAACTGTGAGTGTTCATGACCGGCACGTAAACGCATTTTGGGGTTCAACAACTATGGAAATCGCTTCGGGACCCCTAAATGTTGAGTAATAGTCCTCGAATCGCGTCAGAATTGGCCCAAACTGTGAGTGTT
>NW_021214364.1:0-1034 GCF_002162155.2 Triticum dicoccoides | reverse complement strand
ACCAGTATGGAGTGACTCGATACTCTCATGGTCTAAGGAATTATGGATACATTAACTTCCCATGTTATGACTATAGACTTATGACAAAATCATCTCCTAGTACAAAATCCAACTTGGGTCAATTCAACACAAGTGTTCTTCTAACATCGTGCCCTCAATATTGCTGGCACGATCGTTTAGAAAAATAGAACCATCATGCAACACTTGAACTAGTCCTAGAGGCAAGACAAGGAATCTATTTTAACGTTTATATTTTTACACGTTCATATGAGTTTTCCTCTTAGCCTCTTAGTTATTGTAGACTCGAGAGCCATAGTAGTTATAGCACGGAACGTAAACATTTGTCATAAACTTGGAAATAAATAATACAATTATTATTGCCTCTAGGCTATTTTTTCAACATCATTATCAAGGCAAATACATATGCGATACAAACATAATCATTTGCAGACGGTCAAGGAAAAATGTCCTTCAAATAGTTAGCTTAAGTTCCGGGCTGCAGTTTGTCTGTGCGCCAATGGCGCAATAGGTCATCTAGTAAGAGTGATACTTCATGGATATTTCCTTAACATTTTCAAAAAGGAATGGACACTCGATGTGATTATCTATATTTTCAATAAACATTCAACTTAGGATAACATTAAATTAAAAAATTGGCAATATCTTGCTAAAATAGGAATGTCCTACTAGTAAAGATGCATGTAGAAACCTTCCATATATGTTCTCCTTCGATCTACAAGAAATTTCGTATTGATTGACGAAATCTACGGTTTTAGGAAGTAAATCTAAAATTTTAAATGGACACCAAATTTACAGCTGGCCACAATTAAGATCAGCCTCCAGATCTATCAGATCCTCCATTGGCATGGTTATAGCGTCCTCATCCTCGTAGATCCTCCACTATAAATCCACGCCACATACCTTCGTTTTCAACTCACCCAAACAAGCAATTTTCCTTCATTTGCAGATTTTTCCCTCACTTGACAATGGCTCGCAAGAAGGTGGCCCTTCGGTACATCCGCAATAACTCGGCG
>NW_021214362.1:0-945 GCF_002162155.2 Triticum dicoccoides | reverse complement strand
GGGAGCGGATCCATAGTGGTGTATTGATATGGTGAATATGTGGACTCGTGTGCGCCACCTCAAAAGAGTTACATTGCAGTCGTAGTTCAGGATAGCCACCGAGTCAAAGCTGGCTTGCTGCAGTTAAACCCCACCATCCCTTTGTTGATAATGATGCATATGTAGATAGTTCTGATGTAAGTCTTGCTGGGTACATTTGTACTCACGTTTGCCTATTTTATGTTTTTGCAGAGAGACTTCGGTCTCACTAGTAGTTTCGCGTGGACTTCGACGTTTAGCTTGATACCTCAGCTACGATCTTGTGCCCTCGGCAGGATCTGATAGATAGTCAGGCTTCTCAGCCTTTTTCAGTTATAGATGTCTGTACTCAGACATGATAGCTTTCGCTTGTGCTTTGACTTGTATGCTCTGATTGTTGGGTCATGAGACCCATGTTTGTAACGTCTCGCTCCTCGGAGCCTATTGAATAAACTATTTGAGTCGTAGAGTCATTTTGTGATGCCATGTTGTATTGCACATATCGAGCATATTGTGTGTATGTTATTGAAATGCTTGGTATGTGTGGGATCTGACTACCTAGTTGTTTATCCTTGGTAGCCTCTCTTACCGGGAAATGTCTCCTAGTGTTTCCACCGAGCCATGGTAGCTTGCTACTGCTCCGGGACACTTAGGCTGGCCGGCATGTGTCCTTCTTCGTTCCTGTGTCTGTCCCTTCGGGGAAATGTCACGCGATGAATACCGGAGTCCTGTTAGCCCGCTACAGCCCGGTTCACCGGAGTCCTGCTAGCCCAGTGCTACAGCCTGGATTCACTCGCTGATGACCGACACGTTCGATGCTGGGTCATGGATGCCTGTCCCTATAAGTCTGTGCCACTTTGGGTTTACGACTAGCCATGTCAGCCCGGGCTCCTTATCATATGGATGCTAGCGACACTATCATATACG
>NW_021214361.1:0-1001 GCF_002162155.2 Triticum dicoccoides | reverse complement strand
TATAGTTGAAAGTTGACAGTAGCGATTATGCGGACACTAGAACGCTTATGTCCTTAATGCACTGCTTAGTGTGCTGAACCCCAAACGTCGTTTGTGGATGTTTCGAACATCGAACATACACGTTTTGATAACTACGTGATAGTTCAGTTAAATGGTTTAAGTAGAGGCACCAAAGACGTTTTCGAAACGTCGCGGAACATATGAGATGTTTCGAGGGCTGAAATTGGGATTTCAGGCTCGTGCCCACGTCAAGAGGTATGAGACCTCCGACAATTTTCTTAGCCTACAAACTAAGGGAGAAAAGCTCAATCGTTGAGCTTGTGCTCAGATTGTCTGAGTGCAACAATCACTTGAATCGAGTGGGAGTTGATCTTCCAAATGAGATAGTGATGTTTCTCCAAAGTCATTGCCACCAAGCTGCTAGAGCTTCGTGATGAACTATAACATATCAGGGATAGATATGATGATCCTTGAAGTGTTCGTGATGTTTGACACCGCGAAAGTAGAAGTCAAGTAGGAGCATCAATTGTTGATGGTTGGTAAAACCACTAGTTTCAAGAAGGGCAAGGGAACAAAGGGATACTTCATGAAACGGCAAATCAGCTGCTGCTCCAGTGAAGAAACCCAAGGTTGAACCCAAACCCGAGACTAAGTGCTTCTGTAATAAGGGGAACAGTCACTAGAGCAGAATTACCCTAGATACTTGGTAGATGAGAAGGCTGGCAAGGTCGATAGAAGTATATTGGATATACATTATGTTAATGTGTACTTTACTAGTACTCCTAGTAGCACCAGGGTATAAGATACCGGTTCGGTTGCTAAGTGTTAGTAACTCGAAATAAAAGCTACGGCATAAACGGAGACTAGCTAAAGGTGAGCTGACGATATGTGTTGGAAGTGTTTCCAATGTTGATATGATCAAGCATCGCACGCTCCCTCTACCATCGAGATTTGGTGTTTGCGTTGAGCATAGACATGATTGGATTATGTCTATCGCAATA
>NW_021214360.1:0-1026 GCF_002162155.2 Triticum dicoccoides | reverse complement strand
ATCCATGATGTTGGGTTCATTGACCCACACATCGTTAATGGACATGTGTTGGAGCGTTACCCCGCCGACGTGGAGGCAGACCTGTGGCAGTTTCTTACAAAGCAGGAACTCAAAAGTGATATTCTATTTCCTTACCATTTTGAGTGAGTGTTTCTGTCTTGAGCACATTCTCTTTTGTTTACTCCATGCATGGTATGTGGCCGGCTAATCGATGAGTTATGCATGACGTACTGTGCATGTATCGTGTCCGCAGGTTCCACTGGATTCTGCTAGTAATTAAAGTTAACACCTCAGAATGTCTCGTCCACGACTCTGTGAATATGGATCCAAAGCTTTGGGGCGGCATGAGAAGAATGTTGCAGAAGTAATTATTTTCATTCATTTGCGCTCTATATCGATCGGCCTATTTCGTTCATTTCCTAATATCAAGTAACTAACTAATAACTCTCTTGTTCATTTAATTTTCTTTGCCTCGTAGGGTTTGGAGATGGTTCGTAGATACAAAGGTCAGTGAATTCAAAAAAGAACTAGAATTCAAAATGTTAAAGGCTAAGAATGCTGGGGATATTCAGCCACCGGAGACCAATCTATGTGGATACTATGTCTGTGAGATGATCCGGAGATACACCTCTGAGCGGGTTCCGAGTGATACCAATGCTCAGAGGAATAACCTCCGGTGGATGCTTAGTCCAGAAGCTCGCTTCCGACCACTTCAAGAGGAACTAGCTGGATGGTTCAGCAGGGAAGTCCTCCATCCTAAAGGAGAACACTATTACGAGGACGTAGAACTTTATATGCATTAAATCATGTATGGAAACTTGTTCAAAATTGTATATGGTCATCCGATGATATTGAATATATATTGTATATTCCTCTTGAATTTTTTTTGGTTCTAATTTCAAATTTATTTGAAATTGTACATTCATATGCATGTATGTAGTACCGTAGAATATATGAAACTCCTTCAAAATTAAAATAAAGCACAAAAGAAATAAAACAATACAAATTAAACAGAAAACAGGTTTA
>NW_021214359.1:0-1165 GCF_002162155.2 Triticum dicoccoides | reverse complement strand
CCAACATCGACCATTGGAGACACCTGTAGTACTCCTTTATAATCACCCAGTTACGTTGTGACGTTTGGTAGTACCCAAAGTGTTCCTCCGGTAAACGGGAGTTGCATAATCTCATAGTCATAGGAACATGTATAAGTCATGAAGAAAGCAATAGCAACATACTAAACGATCGGGTGCTAAGCTAATGGAATGGGTCATGTCAATCAGATCATTCTACTAATGATGTGACCTCGTTAATCAAATAACAACTCATTGTTCATGGTTAGGAAACATAACCATCTTTGATTAACGAGCTAGTCTAGTAGAGGCATACTAGTGACACTTTGTTTGTCTATGTATTCACACATGTATTATGTTTCCGGTAAATACAATTCTAGCATGAATAATAAACATTTATCATGATTATAAGGAAATAAATAATAACTTTATTATTGCCTCTAGGGCATATTTCCTTCAAGAGCCTGGTGGAAGGCTTGGGTTTGTAGAGTTATTCCGCAATCCCGTGAGGGGGCTGTCTGTATAACCACAATTAGCAGCATTTAGGTCCATGGGCGCGCCGCCGACGTAGAAGTGGTGACTAGCAGTGCCCATGCTAAAGGAACGCTGCTAGTATACTATTTATATATTTGTATAATGTTATAGACCATTGTTAGTTACATGCCTAAATTTGGGTATAATATTTTGGCTTGTTTTAATTTCTGTAGGGAATTTAGCAGCACACATTTTAATGCACACACGGTTCGTAGAAGCCATTAGTGCCTAGTCAGAGAGTACACAGTGCTAGTCTGATTTATCATATTGAAATCATAGAAAATACAACATCTGCTCTAAAATAATAGAAACTAGCTATGAATTCTGCCATGGTGTCATTATATAACCACTTGAAGTTGTGGTCAGTATGTGAAAGTGTTATACAAAGGTTTTGATATATGTTGCTTACATATCGAATGAATTATCCTATTTTATATGGGGGGAGTGTGTTTGGTTTGAGAGAGCTAGATGGTAGCATTGTTTTCTCTATTACTTCAAAAGTTCGTACCAATGTTATAGAACATTTTTCATTACATGCCAATTTTTTAGGGTGGCTTGTTCTCATATTTTTAGGGAATTTAATAAATGTCACATTAGCATTGTGCGATGTGTCGCATGCCCTGATAGTACAGTA
>NW_021214358.1:0-1623 GCF_002162155.2 Triticum dicoccoides | reverse complement strand
GTCAAGGAAGAAGAAGAATAAGGGGGGCTCTCTCCCGCTCTCTCCCGGTGGCGCCGGAACGCCGCCGGGGCCATCATCGCGACAACGATCTACACCAACAACTTCACCGCCGTTGTCACCAACTCTTCCCCACTCTATGCAGCGGTATCCCTCTATTACCCTCTGTAATCTATACCTACTAATAAAGCAAGGTGTGTTTCGCTAATTTTTTTCATCCGTTCACCTATATTATAATTGATATTATGATATTTTTATACTTTTCAAGGTGGTACTAATTTTTAAATTGAGAGAAAAACGATTCATTGTATGTCGTATGGGTTATTTCTCGTCCTGACTGCATGGGCTACCCTGATGTTTCTCTGTTGGGCAGTCCATCCATCACCGCGTGTGCCGAAAAAAATATTAATTTTTTTCCTCTGGTGAAGGGTCGAACACATGACTTCAACCTCCTATCCCAAGGACTGCAACCAACTGAGAATTCATAAGCTTCGGCGCCCAAAAAGGTTCACTGCATATTGAAATAGTCTCACCTCGCTTTTTTCACATCAACTTACAGCAGTTTATATACCCAGCAATTTGCTTGCAAATCAGCAAGCCAACTCAAGGATCAACAAACAGACCAAAGTAATTATGCTGGTGACTGCACTTTCTAATGAAAGAGAGACAACGATTCAACAGCGCCGGGCGGGCGACGATCAGCCCTGCCATGGAGGTGATGATGATGGCGGACAGGGGCGTGTGTGTAGTGGAAGAGTGGGAGCGGGCTCTCGGCGGCCGCGTCATTGTCTAGCAGGCCAGCGTAAGTACGGACATGCAGAAGTCCAGCCAGCTTGTCTACCTTTCACAGCCTGGCGGCGCTGCGCACGACGACTGGTAGCATTGGAAGATCTATACTAAAAAAGCATTGCTTAGGTTGGCCAGCTAGGCCGTTCCTGCTGTCTTGCCTCTACTCGTAGAAACCAAATTAGCTATAGGCCACATGATTCTCAAAAAAAGAAGATATAGGCCACACGCTCCTTGAATAGAAATAGAGAGGAAAGGACCAAGTGTCCATGATTTATACTTAGCACCGGAGAGGAAGTTTCACACAAATTGGATAGGTTAAATTCAAACTCATTTGCATTTATTTCAAATGGGTTTGAATTAGATCTAGGCTTTAGGAGTGTTTTTGGTGTAGCTTGAGAAAGTGATAAGATAATTTTGGACAAAGGTTTTGCTGCAAACTTGAAGTAGAAGAGGCAAGGGAATTCGGAGAAGGTTGAAATGGAAATTGGAAAAGCAATTAAATAAAATACAACAAGGCTCAAATGATTTTATGGAATGTTCATAGATTTCATTTGGTGTGAAATATTTAATGGCATGATGAAGTGCAAATACAGAAATAAAATCAAAAACATTATAATAATGATTAAGGAGAGACCATGCAAAAAGTTTCACACAAATTGAATAAGTTAAATTCAAACTCATTTTGATTTACTTAACATGCTTTTAAATTTGGTGTGAAATATTTAATGGCATAATGAAACACAAATCCAAAAAATAAATAAACAAACATTATATAGTGATTAAAGACAGAATCGGACTCGAGATGTTATAAGGATAGAGGAGGGATGCCCACCAGAT
>NW_021214357.1:0-1658 GCF_002162155.2 Triticum dicoccoides | reverse complement strand
CTCAAGATAAGTGTGAGTGCCGAGGATGGCTCTTCCGTAGGAAGACGGAGGTGGATCCTCGGTAGTGTATTGAAGTGGTGAGTAGTGGACTCGTGTGCGCAAAACCATTTCAAGTTGGAGTCTCGTAGAATAGTCTAGCCAAGAGTCAAAGCTGGCTTGCTGCAATAACTCCACCAACCCTTCTTGATACTAAGCATGTATGTAGGATCTGATGTAAGTCTTGCTGAGTACCTTTGTACTCATGTTGCTATAATTTACATTTTTACAGAAGACGCTGCAACCCCTTCTGATGGGTTCTATGTAGACGTTGACATCAACGAGTAGGCTAAAGACCCAGGTGGTGACCCTGAGCTTGTGAAGGACCTTGTAGTATAGCTAGGCTTCCCAAGCCTCTTTTATTTTACTAGTTGTCTGTACTCAGACAAGTTACTTCCGCTGCTGGTTTGTATGACTGTATGACTTGTATGTTGGGTCGTGAGACCCGTACCTTGGTGTATGTTATGTATGACTCTCTGAGCCTTAAATAAAGTACTTGTGTCGTGGAGTCATGTTGTGATGCTTCGTTGTAATTGCACATATCGAGCATATTGTGTGTATGATTGAAATGCTTGGTATGTGTGGGATCTGACTATCTAGTTGTTTATCTTTAGTAGCCTCTCTTACCGGGAAATGTCTCCTAGTGTTACCGCTGAGCCATGGTAGCTTGCTACTGCTCTGGAACACCTAGGCTGGCCGGCATGTGTCCTTCTTCGTTCCTGTGTCTGTCCCTTCGGGGAAATGTCACGCTTTGAGTACCGGAGTCCTGTTAGCCCGCTACAGCCCGGTTTACCGGAGTCCTGCTAGCCCAGTGTTACAGCCCGGACCCACTTGCTGATGACCGACACGTTCGAAGCTGGGTCATGGATGCCTGTCCCTGTAAGTCTGTGCCACTTTGGGTTTACGACTAGTCATGTCAGCCCGGGCTCTTTATCATATGGATGCTTGCGACGCTATCATATACGTGAGCCAAAAGGCGCAAATGGTCCCGGGGCAAAGGTAAGGCGACACCCGTGAGGATACCGTGCGTGAGGCCGCAAAGTGATATGAGGTGTTACCGGCTAGATCGATGTGACATCGAGTCGGGGTCCTGACAAATCCCTTAGTCCTTGTGCTGTTCCTATTATTCTAGTGCCAAAAAAGGATGGTACATCACGTATGTGTGTTGATTGTAGAGGCATTAATAATATTACTATTCGTTATCGTCATCCTATTCCTAGGCTAGATGATATGCTTGATGAATTGAGTGGCTCTACAATATTCTCCAAAGTTGATTTGCGTAGTGGCTACCATCAAATTCGTATGAAATTGGGAGATGAATGGAAAACAGCATTTAAAACTATGTTTGGATTATATGAGTGGTTAGTCATGCCTTTTGGATTAACTAATGCACCTAGTACTTTCATGAGACTAATGAACGAAGTTTTACGTGCTTTCATTGGACGATTTGTGGTAGTTTACTTTGATGACATATTGATTTATAGCAGATTTTTGGAAGAACATTTGGAACATTTACGTACTGTTTTTATTGCTCTACGTGATGCACGTTTGTTTGGTAACCTTGGGAAGTGCACCTTTTGCACCGACCGAGTATCTTTTCTTGGCTATGTTGTTACTCCACA
>NW_021214356.1:0-1421 GCF_002162155.2 Triticum dicoccoides | reverse complement strand
GTGAGTGCTATGGATGGCGTTCTCGTAGGGAGACGGGAGCGGATCCATAGTGGTGTATTGATATGGTGAATATGTGGACTCGTGTGCGCCACCTCAAAAGAGTCGCTTGCAGTCGTAGTTTAGGATAGCCACCGAGTCAAAGCTGGCTTGCTGCAGTTAAACCCCACCATCCCCTTGTTGAAAATGATGCATATGTAGTTAGTTCTGATGTAAGTCTTGCTGGGTACATTTGTACTCACATTTGCCTATTTTATGTTTTTGCAGAGAGACTTCAGTCTCACTAGTAGTTCCACGTGGACTTCGACGTTTAGCTTGTTACCTCAGCTACGATCTTGTGCCCTCGGCAGGATCTGATAGATAGTCAGGCTTCTCAGCCTTTTTCATTTATAGATGTCTGTACCCAGACATGATAGCTTCCGCTTGTGCTTTGATTTGTATGCTCTGAATGTTGGGTCATGAGACCCCTGTTTGTAATATCTCGCTCCTCGGAGCCTATTGAATAAATTACTTGAGTCGTAGAGTCATGTTGTGTTTGCACATATCGAGCATATTGTGTGTATGTTATTGAAATGCTTGGTATGTGTGGGATCTGACTATCTAGTTGTTTATCTTTAGTAGCCTCTCTTATCGGGAAATGTCTCCTAGTGTTTCCACCGAGCCATGGTAGCTTGCTACTGCTCCGGAACACTTACGCTGGCCGGCATGTGTCCTTCTTCGATCCTGTGTCTGTCCCTTCGGGGAAATGTCACGCGATGAATACCGGAGTCCTGTTAGCCCGCTACAGCCCGGTTCACCGGAGTCCTGCTAGCCTAGTGCTACAGCCTGGATTCACTCGCTGATGACCGACACGTTCGATGCTGGGTCATGGATGCCTGTCCCTGTAAGTCTGTGCCACTTTGGGTTTACGACTAGCCATGTCAGCCCCGGGCTCCTTATCATATGGATGCTAGCGACACTGTCATATACGTGTGCCAAAAGGCGCAACCGGTCCCGGGCAAAGGTAAGGCGACACCCGTGGGAATACCGTGCGTGAGGCCGCAAAGTGATATGAGGTGTTACATGCTAGATCGATGTGGCATTGAGTCGGGGTCCTGACAGCGTTGGTATCAGAGCTTGACTGCCTGTAGGATTACCAAGCCAAACTGATCGAAGTTGAGTCTAGAAATTCTTTAGTTATATAAGGGAATTGATTGTGGGATGGAACGTAAGGCTCTTTTTACTCCTTTACCTCATGCCCTTCTGATCTGAGTCATCTTATCTTTCCTACGGGGATTAAGAACTAGGCTATCTCTTCTTTCTATCAGGATCACGTGTTACTAATCTGCAGACTTGTAGGATTGATGGTTCTAAGCTTGAGTTCAGTTTCTACTTCCGTATGTTAATTGTTGATCTCGAAACCTTGATATTGTGCTTCTGAGTGG
>NW_021214355.1:0-2638 GCF_002162155.2 Triticum dicoccoides | reverse complement strand
GCATAGAGGTCAAACAAGTGAAGGATGGTATACTTCTCACATAGGAAAAATATACCACTGACATACTCAGAAGAGTTGGATTGGAAAATTGTAAACTTGTGAGTACACCAATGTCAACCTCAGAACAACTTACAATTGAAAGTGGAGAAACACTTGGACCAGAAGATGCAACTAATTACAGAAGTGTTGTAGGTGCTTTACAGTATTTGACTCTTACACGTCCTGATATTTCCTATTCTGTGAACAAGGTATGTCAATATTTACATGCACCTAGGACAACTCATTGGACTGCAATCAAGAGAATTTTGAGGTATCTTAAATATTCAGAAGGACTTGGAATTCAAATTACCAAGTCTTTGTCTATGCTTGTCACTGCATATTCTGATGCAGACTGGGCAGGGTGTGCTAATGATAGAAGATCCACGGGTGGTTTTGCTGTGTTTCTGGGTAGAAATCTTGTGTCGTGGAGTGCAAGAAAACAGGCCACTGTTTCAAGATCTAGTACAGAAGCTAAATATAAGGCTCTAGCAAATGCTACTGCTGAGGTAATGTGGATACAAACATTACTCTATGAACTTGGATTAAGGCTCCTCAAGCTGCTTGGTTATGGTGTGATAATATTGGTGCAACCTACCTCTCAGCTAATCCTGTTTTTCATGCACGCACAAAACATATCGAAGTTGATTTTCACTTTGTCAGAGAAAGGGTAGCTCGAAAGCTACTTGATATTCAGTTCATATCAACTGGTGATCAACTTGCTGATGGCTTCACAAAACCTCTTACTACGAGAAGATTGAATGAGTTCAAGTACAATCTTAACCTTGGCAAAATGCATATGGTTTAGATTGAGGGGGAATGTTAGAATCAGTTGTATAGGGATAGGATTCTCATTTGAATTGTAATATGTTTCTATCCCTTCTTCTGTTATTTCTCCTGTAAACGACGAGGTCGATCTCTCTTCCTCTCGGACGATCTCATCTTCCTTGTAAGCCACGACAAACCTTCAATATATACAAACGCAGCCCAGACGAAGGGTTCTACGCTTCCTCATTATCTTTCATGGACTAGCTAGCTAGTGTACTCTGCCCGACTAAAACTGCTCTGCCAGTTTACTTCCGTATATATATTGTTACATAAGCGAGTCATAGTTGTAGCTGGTTCCTTTAGTTCAGTTGGCCAGTTCAAATGAAATTAGCCCTTGCAATTCTAATTCATGAGTCAGTCCCCTAGGCTGCGGAGAACACTGCGTCATTTTTTCCACATTATGTCCTTATCAAGAACCCAACCTTTACCCTCATCAAGAACCCAACCGTTAGCTTTCAGATCGAGTGTACTGCTGTCCTCATCATCGGCCTGTTATTCCATTCAATGTCCTCTGTCGGTTAGCATTTGATGGTTGTTTGGTGCTATTTGTGTCCACATTAGGTGTAGATCTGCCGAGCTTCCGTGTGCTTGAATATTTACCTGAAATCATTCAAGTTATCCAAATTCGCAATGTATTATTGCTGAGGTATCAGTTTTATGTGCCAGAGTAAGGCCTTTGTTTGTTGAATAGACATTCCCCTATTGTGCGAAAAAAAAGAATAAAAAAGAATAGACATTCCTGAACAATATAACTAGTTGACACCGAGTGTCAAACTATTTACCGTAGGTTCTTTGGCAAGTAAGTCTTTCTCATGTGTTCTCCTAACAACATCTGGGTTCGAATTGGATTTGGGTGTTGCTATGTTGCTCTTTAGGATGTCTTATATATTGCACTAAACCATGAGAATTATGTATCAGCTTCAAATGTGTAATCTTGTATTGTACATGTCACTGAATCTATGCTGAATTCTATGTTTGTCGCTGCATCAGGGATGGTGAACATGGGACCGAACAAGAACAGGGAACATGGACTGGAGAAGCGCACCCAGAAATCTTTGGCGGAGATTGCATGTGAGTAACCAGTAGATGATTAGTTCAGTTAGTTATGATCTCGGTTTTCTGTTATGCATTCACTAACTGCTCATGCTGAACCACACTGTTCCTGTGCAGTGGAGCAGCTCAAGAGTGACGTTGTACTGTGCGTGCCCAAATGTCTGTTTAGAACACAGGAAGCAGCTAAGCCGAAGTGAAACATTGATGTATTTGTATGGTGTGGGCTGAGGACGAAGATGTGGAAATTGTAGTCATGTGCTCACATGATCCACATATGATGCCTTTAATTCAGTACCCAGAATTTAAAAAAATTAGGTGTGGAAATTGTAGTCGTGCGCTCACATGATCTGGATTGCGTGCCATTTAAAAATTTGTTTATACTAATAATCAAAAGAATAGGAAAAATAGCTGTAGTTCCTTCTTCTAGGGAAAATGCACGCAATCCAGATCTTTCGATGGATGCAGCAAACTGTTAGTGAAACTCGGGCAACTTTTCTAAATGATCGTTGAATTATCCACCAGAACAGAGATGATAAATTCATGTTTAATCTAAACATCATTTGGAAGGAAAAAGGAAATATGACCTAATTTAAAGATGTTTAAAGTGATAGCTCCAACCATCTCATTTATATATTACACTGTACCGTAATAACCTTGCAAACCGGACATCAATTATTTAACTGCATATACTATATCACAATGAAGGCAATTGAGCAGAAAT
>NW_021214354.1:0-948 GCF_002162155.2 Triticum dicoccoides | reverse complement strand
GAGTGCTATGGATGGCGTTCTCGTAGGGAGACGGGAGCGGATCCATAGTGGTGTATTGATATGGTGAATATGTGGACTCGTGTGCGCCACCTCAAAAGAGTCGCTTGCAGTCGTAGTTTAGGATAGCCACCGAGTCAAAGCTGGCTTGCTGCAGTTAAACCCCACCATCCCCTTGTTGAAAATGATGCATATGTAGTTAGTTCTGATGTAAGTCTTGCTGGGTACATTTGTACTCACGTTTGCCTATTTTATGTTTTTGCAGAGAGACTTCAGTCTCACTAGTAGTTCCACGTGGACTTCGACGTTTAGCTTGTTACCTCAGCTACGATCTTGTGCCCTCGGCAGGATCTGATAGATAGTCAGGCTTCTCAGCCTTTTTCATTTATAGATGTCTGTACCCAGACATGATAGCTTCCGCTTGTGCTTTGACTTGTATACTCTGAATGTTGGGTCATGAGACCTATATTTGTAATATCCCGCTCCTCGAAGCCTAATGAATAAATACTTGATTTGTAGAGTCATGTTGTGATGCCATGTTGTATTTGCACATATCGAGCATATTGTGTGTATGTTATTGAAATGCTTGGTATGTGTGGGATCTGACCATCTAGTTGTTTATCTTTAGTAGCCTCTCTTACCGGGAAATGTCTCCTAGTGTTTTCACTGAGCCATGGTAGCTTGCTACTGCTCCGGAACACTTAGGCTGGCCGGCATGTGTCCTTCTTCGTTCCTGTGTCTGTCCCTTCGGGGAAATGTCACGCGATGAATACCGGAGTCCTGTTAGCCCGCTACAGCCCGGTTCACCGGAGTCCTGCTAGCCCAGTGCTACAGCCTGGATTCACTCGCTGATGACCGACACGTCCGATGCTGGGTCATGGATGCCTGTCCCTGTAAGTCTGTGCCACTTTGGGTTTACGACTAGTCATGTCAGCCCGGGCTCCTTATCAT
>NW_021214353.1:0-923 GCF_002162155.2 Triticum dicoccoides | reverse complement strand
GAACGTCCTCTAAAAATAAAAACCAAGAAAAACCGGCGAACCGATCTAAAAAACCGGCGGCAACGGCTACCTCGTCGGTCCGGCGAGACGCGGCGGCGACGGCGAGGCGAGGCGGCGGCAGCTGCGGGCGGGTCGAGGCGGCGGTGGCGGGTGGTGGTGGTGGGGGGGTGGGTATTTAAGGAGGGGGTGGCGGCTTGGAGGAGGGGCAAAGGCGGCGGGGAGGGGAGTCCGACTCAGACTCCTCCGAGTCGGCGGCGGCATGGTGCGGCCGGTCTCCAGGAGGAAGACGGCGCGCGGGAGGGAGCGGGCCAGCGGCTGGGCTTCGGCCCAGTTAGCCTCTGCGCATTTTTTTAAATATATTCCGCCAAAACTACAAAAATCCTAGAAAATAAAATAAAAATCTAAAACTACCAAAACAAATTTTCACCGTCTAAATGAAATATTTAGAACGAGATGAACATTTTCTTGGCCCTAAAATGCAACTTTGAAAAACATGCAATTTTTCTAATGCAAATAAAATTGCAACAAAATCCAAATAAAAACAAATATTTGATTTTAATATTTTCCCTCCAATATTTCATTTATTTTGGAGAAGTCATATTATCTCCTCTCATATATTTTAATATGAAATATTTTTGGAGAGTAAAATAATTAAAACCCAAATCCTTGTTTCAAAATTTGATAAACTCAAATTTGAAAACCGGGGAAATCCCCAACTCTCTCCGAGGGTCCTTGAGTTGCTTAGGATTTCGAGGATCGCGAGCCGAAATGCAACAAAATATGATATGCAAGAATGATCTATGTATAACATTCCAAATTGAAAATTTGGGATGTTACATGCCATGACGCTCTGCTTGGAACTGCCAACTGACAGCTCCACCATTTAATAAAAACATGTATCCGGTTTGTGACTTAGAGTCATC
>NW_021214352.1:0-656 GCF_002162155.2 Triticum dicoccoides | reverse complement strand
GGGGAGGAAGAGGGGGTTGTGGCGGAGCTTCTGAGCTAGTCGGGGGAGCGACGGGTGGCCGGATACGGCTGCTATGGTGAACGGCGGCGACGGTGGTGTTCGGCCGTGTGAGAGAGAGAGCGAGGGAGAGGAGGGAAGAGCCGAGGGCGAGTGAGAGAGAGCAGGGGGGAGGCGTGGCGTCGTCCGGGGCATCGAGCGAGGAGGGGAGGGCAGGCAAGTAGGGAGAGAGGTGGCGTGGCGCGGTGGCGCGCGCGCGCGCCGGCCACACTCCCCTCCCTCTGTCGAGGACGAAGACGACAGAGGAGGGAGGTGGGCTGGGCCGGCTGCTGGCTGGGCCGGCCAGCTGGCTGGGCTGCACAGGGAGGAGCCCAGGTAAGCTTCTCCCTTTTATTTTTTTCTGTTTTTCTAATTTCTGACATTTGTTTTGATTTAAATAATATATTAAATCATTTATTTAACTTATGCCAATTTTTGCAGGGGCTAGATATATTATTTCAGAGCTCCTTTATAAATGGCATAATATTTGGACATATATTAATATATATAATTAATATATTTCCAAAGCAAATATTTATGCATTAATTCCAAATGCCCAAAATAAATACCTATGAGCTCTTAAAAATATTGGTTTGATTATTATCTCTGTCCAATATTTT
>NW_021214351.1:0-1652 GCF_002162155.2 Triticum dicoccoides | reverse complement strand
TGTTCCCCCCGGTAGGTAGCGCCTCCCAGTACCACCCCGGCAGAGCCCAGTCCCGGACATGGCCCATCTGGTCAAGCAGGTGTCGTCCTCCGCCGACTCGACGACGAGGATACGGGATAGGCATCGTCCACGTCGATGCGAGAAAAATTGCTTTAACTAAAAAAATAGCAACAAGTTCTTACTAACTAGTTCTATTAATTCAACTAGTTCTTACTAAAAATAAACTTACTATAAATAAAAATATACTAGTACCTAATTAGTACCAAGTTCTTACTAACTAATTAGTACCTAGGAACTACTGCCCTAATTACCATCTAATTTGATGAACCTATAGGGGTGGAAAGTGGTAGCAGATATTCCAATTATCCAACTATAAAGTGAAATAAGTGGTCAAATTTTACTCGTTTTATGATTCATCTTAGAAATTTGATTCGTTTCCACCCTTACATGAACCCTAACTCATTTGAGCCGCATCTACATCCAATTCGTTTTCACTCTTACATGAACCCTAACTAATTTGATGCAACTAAAATATAAAGAAACCCTAGGCAGAGGTAGGGGAGAGGGAGGAGCAGGCGTGCTAACCTCGGGTGCCTGCGATGAGGGAGGGGCAGGCGGCGTCGAGGTCGGGGTCGGGGCTCGGGCGCGCGGCGGATGGCGGCATCGAGATTGGGGTCGGGGGCGGCGTCCGGGGCGGCGTTGAGGTCGGGGGCGGGGGTGGCGTTGAATCTGGGGTCGAGGGCAGCGTAGAGGGTGTGCGGAGAGCGCGCGGCGGCCGACGGGCGACGATGGCGGTGAGAGTGGAGAGTTGGATTTCGGGAAGTGGCCGTGGGGAAGGACGAACCCCGTGGTTAAGTTAGAAGTAGCAGTAGCGCGTTCCAGAAAGGGCGCTACTGCTACGTTAGCTACAGCGCGTTCTGGGATACACGCTACTGCTACTCCTTTCTCTTTTCCCCCTTTTTCATTTAGTTTTCTTCACATTTTATTTTTTTCCTTTCACCTTATTCTATTTCTTTCATTTTCAATTACCTTTCTATTTGCTTTCCATTTAATTTTATATCCTCTAGCAGTAGCGAGTTTAGATTTAAACGCGCTGCTACAAAGAAAGTAGCAGTAGAGCGGTTCGTTATAGGTCGCTACTACTATGTGTAGCCTATCGGCTAAGCCGTGGGAATTGTAGTAGTAACGTGTTTAGAACAAGACGCACTACTGCTCGAACTGTATCTGCAGCGCGGTTTGCGCTGGCGCGCTACTGCTACTTAGCACCAGCGTGCTTTTTTGACTCTCGCTACTGCTAAAGTTCTGTGTATAAGGTTTTCCCTAGTAGTGCAGCGTTGCTCCGGCGAACCTCCGTCTTTGCTTGCTGGTGCCCCACTCCTCATCTCTTCATCTCAGTAGTTAGATCCACTCTCCTCCCCTCCATTTCTTCCCCTTCCCTGCCTATACTCTTGCTTGGTCATGTACTCCTTCCCTTCACTCCTCTTCATAGAAAGTAAGCTTTGTACTCTTCCTTGTGTGAGAAGTGTGGTTTGATTGAGAATTTGCAACACCTATTTAATCTAGATGTGTTGTACTTTGTTGGTGTAAACTATTTTTGTTTGCTTTTGCATGCTTATTATATCATATTGCCTGTATTTCTATGATTTTTTATG
>NW_021214350.1:6275-6891 GCF_002162155.2 Triticum dicoccoides | reverse complement strand
CCCCACGTACACGGACCCAACACGGACACGTGAACGGGCTATACGGGGACACGTGAAAGAATTGCCAACGGCCGTCGTGGACAGAAGTGGACACGCGCCATGGAAAACAAGGCAAAACCACATACGAGGCACACCCCACATACACGGACCCATACACGGACCAGTGAACGGGCAATACGGGGGCACGGGAAAAAATGGCAGATGCCCGTCGTGGACAGAAGTGGACGCGTGCCATGGAATACTGGGCGAAACCACGTACGAGGCGCACCCCACGTACACTGACCCGTGAACGGGTCATACAGGGACACTAGAAGAAAGTGCCCGACACCCGTCATGGACGGAAGTGGACGCAAGCCATAGAAAAGTGGGCAAAACCACGTACGTGGCACACCCCACGTACACAGACCCTTACACGGACCCGTGAACGGGCTATACGAGGACATGGGGAAAAAGTGCCCGACACCCGTTGTTGACGGAAGTGGACGTGTGCCTTGGAAAACTGGGCAAAACCACGTACGTGGCACACCCCACGTACACGGACCCTACACGGACCCATGAATGGGCTATACGCGGACACAGGAAAGAATTGCCAACGGCCGTCGTGGACAGAAGTGGA
>NW_021214350.1:0-610 GCF_002162155.2 Triticum dicoccoides | reverse complement strand
GGCACACCCCACGTACATGAACCCTTACACGGACCCGTGAACGGGCTACCGGGGTCACGGAAAAAATGGCAGACGCCCATCGTGGACGAAAGTGGACGCGCGCGATGGAATACTGGGCGGAACCACGTACAAGGCGCACCCCACGTACACGGACCCTTACACTGACCTGTGAACGGGTTATACGGGGACACGGGAAAAAAGTGCCTGACGCCCGTCGTGGACGGAAGTGGACACAAGCCATAGAAAAGTGGGAAAAGCCACGTACGTAGCACATCCCATGTACACGGTCCCTTACAGAGACCCGTGAACGGATTATACGGGGACACAGAAAAAAGTGACCGACGCCCGTCGTGGACAACAGTCGATGCGCGCCATGGAAAACTGGGCAAAACCAGGTACGAGGCACACCCCACATACACGGACTCTTAAACGGACCCGTGAATGGGCTATACGGGGACATGGGAAAGCATTGCCAACTGCCGTCGTGGACAGAAATGGACGTGTGCCATGGAAAACTGGGCAAAACCATGTACGAGGCACACCCCTTGTACACGGACCCTTACACAGACCCGTGAACGCGCTATACGGGGTCAGGGAAAAAATGGCAGAC
>NW_021214349.1:0-1608 GCF_002162155.2 Triticum dicoccoides | reverse complement strand
TAGAAATATGTGGAGCTGGGTTGGCTATATATGGTAGCAAAAGATTAGCAATAATCAATTCAAAGATGCAATGTTGAATAAACGCTCAACGACGGTACTGTGCTGGTCCTAGGCTAGACCGGACTAGAGACGCGAGCCTAGAACACTAATGAGGTCACGGCGTAGCACAACTAGCATCAATGAAGGATACTAAGTAGCTCTTGACAGCAAGATATAAGTGAAGATCACAACGGCAGTGAAGATAATGATGAAAAACAACTGCCAAGCAGGATATACAACAACTCCCGCTCCAACTTTCCTCTTGAAAAGTTTGAGACAATTTTCTGATAAATTCTTTCAAAGAATGCTACTAACTCAAGCTTTCCAATGCAAAAAGAATCACTCAATTCCGAATTGATATGAGGAGTCAAAGAATTCTAAAACTGGCCTGAAAAATTGGAACAAGTTGTGTTCACGAACTTCGGAGGGCAAAAAGACCTATTTAGAAGCCGATTTTGAGGTGTCAAATATTGAACTAGCTTCTGCAACTATTTAGATGCGGCTCGTCGCTATCTTCAATTTGAGTACTCACAGAGCCAAAACTGACTTCGTATGAGGAAGATACACCTGTTTTACTGAACAGTGCGCAAAACAGATTCCAATCCGAATTCAGGTACGAGATTGATTCTAGATAGATCCAATTTTTTTTCTTCTCTCTTTTTTTTCTCACGCCTTTTTTCTCTTTTCCATTCTTTTTTTTTCTCTGACTTTTTTTTTACTTTTTTTTCTCTCGTTTTTTTTTCTCTATCTTTTGTTTTCTCTCTCCCTCTTTCCAAAACAAACTAGATAAGATGTAGATTGGATCAAGCGAAGATGGGAACGATCTCAATTATGATTATGACAATGAACGGTGGGTAGCACATGGAGGAAATTGATGGATGGGTGGTGGACAGCGGAAGGGATAACGATGCAGCGGCGACGTGACTAATGTGAACAGAACTCGAAACTCTAAACGACCTAGACACTAAGACCAGCAACTCGACACGACGATGCAACCGATAATTCAACTATGCAAGCAATGAAAAGAAAATTACAAAGGCTCAGACTGGCTTGGACAAAGGATGAATAGATCTAACTCTTTTTTGTGGATTTTTCTTGGACAATAGGTAAAAAAATAAATCTAATCTAGGAAAACTGGAAATTCTCACCGAGCAACCTGAAAACTGATACCACTTGATAGAGGCAGGGTGTCCCGATCTTTCGATGAGATGATAACTATCGATTTGGTGGAGACGACTTTGACGATCCGACTACAAACGTGCACGACGTTGCGCCTTAGCAATCGCTAAACCAATCTTCTGAGGTTACTGACGATGCCGGAAGCACGGTCAGCCTGACCACGAAGGTCTATTCCTGCAAGCAATCGAAGAACGAGCAAGAATATGATAAAGCAATCTGAATATTGCAAATATATATGAGGTATTGATAATGGTGGGGATCCGGAAGCGGTCTTGGTCTGGTCGTTGGACACAAACGAAGTACACGAAGTTGCAATGGCTAACTTTTAACTAAACAAATCCCAAGGAAAAGCTACTAGATGGATCTACTTATATAGGAGCAAGGGGTGGC
>NW_021214348.1:0-962 GCF_002162155.2 Triticum dicoccoides | reverse complement strand
TGTAGTAAAGTCCTGCTCCTAACAGTGGGTGGGTCGCAACAAGAAAGGAGAAATCACATATAATAAAGAAAATAAATCAACTGTTTTATATATGATATGTGTACGTGAACACCTGTCAGACTTCAATTGGCTAGCAGGACATCGGTAGAAACCAGCTCCACTAGAAAGTCTTCCCACGGGACAAAGAAATCCGGATGAAGGGATTACATACAATGGTGCGAGCACTTATTTAAATATATGTTCTTCCTGTCCTCATCAAAACAAAATATATATTTTATAGAATAGACTTGTGGGTGGACACCTAACTTACCCAGATGGTAGGAGTATCATACAATGGTACGAGCATTTATTAAACGGAAATGTTAACGCCCACACGTGTGGGCGCTACCCAACTCGCCCACACACCTGAATCATCGTCTATTGTCTTTTGCACGAATCTTGACACGAAAAGGTGGATTTGGTGTGCCACGTAGGACGGGGCTGGTGTGTGGGCGTTGGAGAGTTTGCCCACACACCCGCACAACGCTGTTTGCCAGCTGAGTTGTGTGGGCAAACTGCTTTTCACCCACACAGCCACCACCTAGGTCATGCGCGTGTGGGCGAACTGCTTTTCGCCCACACGACACTCCTACCTTGTGGATGGCAACTGCAGTTATGCGAACGTGGCAACTCGGTACACATATGGCAACTGAACTGCAGTTACGCGAATGTGGCAACTCGGTACACACACATGGCAACTGTGATTCTTTGCTACACGGTAACTGCAGTTGCGCGCACGTGGCAACCAGATAAACACACATGGCAACTGTGATTAACAATACATGGCAACTATGGTTGGACCACACGCGGTAACTAGGTAAACACACATGACAATTACTGTTTTGACCATATATGGCAAGTAGTTAATCACACACGACAACTACGGTCTGATTACACGCGGCAACTATCATAAATTAGACATG
>NW_021214347.1:0-1187 GCF_002162155.2 Triticum dicoccoides | reverse complement strand
ATGATATTCCCCTCTTCGTCTTTCTTCGTGTGAATGTGACATGGCATATCCAACACGTCGTTCCCTTCTTTATCCTTTACCTTCTTGGGGTTCCAGGATCCTTTTGGTTTCCCCTTAAACTTTCCTTGAGTCATGGCCAGAGCCTCTCCAGGAGCTGCCGGTTCAGCCTTCCGCTTCTGTTTCCGACTGGTGTTTCCCTTTTCCGACTGACTCGGCTTGTGCTTGCCGCTTCGGAGTCGGTCTTCTTCTTCGCCATTGGCGTACTTGGTAGCAATCTCCATCATCCGACTCAAGGTCATGTCACCGGTTCGACCAAATTTCAAACTCAGTTCTCTGTTCTTGACGCCGTCTTTGAAGGCGCATACTGCCTGATGATCAGAGACATTTTCCACAGTGTGGTGCAAAGTGATCCACCTCTGAATATACTCTCTGAGAGTCTCATTAGCTTTCTGCACGCAGACTTGCAACTCTGTCAATCCAGCTGGTCGCTTGAAAGTCCCTTCAAACGTTCTGACGAACACTCGGGACAGATCTTCCCAAGTGTAAATGCTGCTAGGAGGTAATTGAGTCAACCATGCCCTGGCAGAACCTTCCAACATGAGGGGTAAATGCTTCATGGCCACCTCGTCGTTCCCACCACCAATCTGAACTGCCACTCGGTAGTCTTCAAGCCAAGTTTCAGGCTTAGACTCACCAGTGAACTTGCTGACTCCTGTTGCCAACTTGAAATTGGGGGGGATAACTGCGGCTCTGATAGCTCTGCTGAAACATTCAGGACCAGAAACATGTACTCGACTGCTTGTGGGTACATCTCTGTCGAGTGCGCCTCGATGGGCTCTGTTCCGGTCGACCAACCCTTGCACGATAATGGATCGCGCGTCGAAGCCTGGCTCTCTGGGGTCAACTGGAACCCTACGCCCTGTACTGTACTGACGCCTATCATCTGGCTGCCGAGGAGCGTAAGACCCACCCCTCGGAGGGGAATAGGGCACTCGACGCCTATCATCTCGGTCGAGTCTGTCGCCATATTGATCTCGCCGATTCTCACGCCCTTCGCGCCGCGGAGGCGATCTGGGGCTGTGAGCCGACTGAACCGTATTCACAGTGACGGATCGACTGTGAATTCTGTTGCGCGACTGAGACACGGCTGAATTCTGATCTCCTGCTGCCCGGAGCAGATCCCTGAT
>NW_021214346.1:0-627 GCF_002162155.2 Triticum dicoccoides | reverse complement strand
GCCAGAAAATTACTCCGTTTCGACACCCCCACGTGTAAGCGCGACCCAAACATAACCCGAGGCCTGAAAATTACTACTTTTCGACACCAGAACCTGTAAGCCCAACCGGAACACAACCCGATGCTTGAAAATTACAACATTTCGACACCACAACGTGTAAGCCCGACCAGAACACAACCCGATGCCTGAAAATTACAACTTTTTGACACCGCCACGTGTAAGCCCGACCCAAACACAACCCTCTGCCTCATGTAAGCTGAACGCTAGTCTGAAGCCCAATACTACGGCCCGAACAACATTTTTCATCCATTCCAAGTGTAACTCCCTACCGCATGCTAGCCTGAAACCCAAAAGCATGGCCCGGATGACACTTTTTTAACGTCTCCATGTGTAAGGCCAGCTTGAGACCCGAAAATTACTCATTTTCGACACAACCACGTGCAAGCCCGACCCGAACACAACCCGATGCCAGAAAATTACACCTTTTCGACACCACCACGTGTAAGCCCGACCCAAACACAACCCGAGGACCGAAAATTACTCCTTTTCGACACCGCCACATGTAAGCCCGACCCAAACACAACGCAAGGCCTGAAAATTACTCCTTTTCGACACCGCCACGTGTAA
>NW_021214345.1:0-686 GCF_002162155.2 Triticum dicoccoides | reverse complement strand
CCCACCTAACCCTGTAGCGTTTGACCACGGGATCTAGCCCTTTGACTTTGCATGGACGGGCTTTGACCAGTGGACCTCCCGACCCGGTTGTGTTAGGTCAGCCCATAGGAACACTTTGGAGCAACATCCGGGCCAGACCCACAGCAAGATCCCCTCCGTGTAGACCCCACGCGTCCGTTTCCCCCCTCCAGGTGCCGGTGGCGGCGCCGTCCGTGAGGGGGGGGCACACCCCGAACACGCGTGCCGGGAGTTTGCACCCGCCACAACACTTCCAGACTTGTGAGAGGCCGCCTACGCAAGATTTGGCGGCATGCTAGCCCCCGGAGGCCGCCGGCCACAGCCGTAGACGCGCAAAGGGCAATCCACGTAGAGGGAAATTTTCGGATACTTCTCCATCACCAAAAATTATGAAAAAATACCATCGTTCCTATAGCACATGTGCCCACGTCGTGCAAAAAAACTCATGATTTTATCGTGCTCCGAGTTTTTTGTAATATTGACGCCGCATCGTTACCGCAGAACGTCTACTACCGTGTCATCGCCGTCCGTGAGGGGGGCCACGCATCGAAGACGCGTCCCGCCTCTTCGGACATGCCACCACACCACCCCGCATGTATGAGGGCCCGATGCGACACTCCGGTGGCATTGCTACCCCCCAGTGCCCCCGTCCCGCCTAACCCTGTAGC
>NW_021214344.1:0-1772 GCF_002162155.2 Triticum dicoccoides | reverse complement strand
TTGATCGGATGTTGTAGATAGTCAGGCTCTTCAGCCTTTTTCTTTTGTAGATGTCTGTACCAGACATGTAATGCTTCCGCTTGTTGCTTGTATGCTCTGTATGATGGGTCTTGTGACCCCTGTTTGCAATATATGCTATGACGGCTCTTCTGAGCCTTTATCTATATGAGTTGATGAGTTATGCTGTGATGCCATGTTGTACAGCACATACTTGCATGTTATGCGTACGTGTAATGTGTATTGCTATGTGTGGGATCTGACTATCTAGTTGTTTATTCTTAGTAGCCTCTCTTACCGGGAAATGTCTCCTAGTGCTTCCACTGAGCCCTGGTAGCTTGCTACTGCTCCGGAACATTTAGGCAGGCCGGCATGTGTCCTTCTTCGATCCTGTGTCTGTCCCTTCGGGGAAATGTCACGCGATGAATACCGGAGTCCTGCTAGCCCGCTACAGTCCGGTTCACCGGAGTCCTGTTAGCCCAGTGCTACAACCTGGATTCACTCGCTGATGACCGACACGTTCGATGCTGGGTCATGGATGCCTGTCCCTGTAAGTTAGTGCCACTTTGGGTTTACGACTAGCCATGTCAGCCCGGGCACTTTATCATATGGATGCTAGCGACACCATCATATACGTGTGCCAAAATGCGCAAACGGTCCCGGGCAAAGGTAAGGCGACACCCGTGGGGATACCGTGCGTGAGGCCGCAAAGCGATATGAGGTGTTACATGCTAGATCGATGTGGCATCGAGTCGGGGTCCTGACAGCTTTGGTATCAGAGCCTGACTGCCTGTAGGATTACCAAGCCATACTGGTCGAAGTTGAGTCTAGAAATTCTTTAGTTATATAAGGGAATTGATTGTGGGATGGAACGTAAGGCTCTTTTTACTCCTTTACCTCATGGCCTTCTGATCGGAGTCATCCTATCTTTCCGACGGGGTTAAGGAACTAGGCTTTCTCTTTCGTCTATCAGGATCACCTGTTACTACTCCGTAGTTCCATAGGATTGGTTGATCAGAGTCATACCCCAGTTTCGAGTACTTCCGGTGTAGTCTGGTTAGTACTATCTCAGAACCTTGAGTGATGATGATAAGTATGTTACTACCCCATGTTTTATTAGGATGTCTCATTCTGAGCTTTTTACTGCCGTTATGCTGCCGGATTTTCCCTAGGAGTTCGAGTGATACTAATTCCTTGTCCTACATTTTACAGTCCATAGTTGTTGCTGATTCCGTCCTTGATTCGTTTCTCAGGATGTCATCAGTCAAGCGAAGTTCCGTTGCTCATAACCGGAATCACGGAGATGGTAGGGATGAGGATCCTCCCGACCAGCCTTCGTTGACAGAGTTCATGCTAGAGATGGAAAGGAACAAGCGTGAGTCCAACCACTTGTTGGCACGTATCGAGGAGAACACCGCACATCAGTCCAACAAGTCTGTGACCATTCATGACTTCATTCGCTTGCACCCACCTACCTTTCATCATTCCATCGAGCCACTCGATGCAGATGACTGGCTCCGTAGCATCACCCATAAGCTGCGTTCCGCGAACGTAGCTGAAGATGACAAGGTCACTTATGCCACATACCACCTGGAAGGTCCTGCTAGTCTTTGGTGGCAGAACTACGAGGCTATGCTTCCAGCTGGCCAGATTCCTACCTGGAAGGATTTCACTGAGGTTTTTCGCGAGCATCACATTCCCCAAGCCCTCCTTGATCGCAAGAGAGAAGAGTTCTGTAGTTTCACCCAGAGTAAGATGGCTATTGATGCTTATAG
>NW_021214343.1:0-2523 GCF_002162155.2 Triticum dicoccoides | reverse complement strand
TTTTAGTGCACTAGAGCATGTATTTGTAGTTTAGATTTGAATTATGGACATTAAATGACTAGAAACTCAATTAATGTACAAAAAAGGTCAAACGAACTTTGAATAATTTCAAAGTTCAGCACGAATAACCCGTTGTTCCATGTTGCCTGTAGAAGAAAATACAAGGCGAGAAGAGGGAGTGATTATCATTTCAACCATAAGGGGGACACATTTCCCTATCGAAACCACGAGGGTTCTTGCGAGAGGCTCTGGTTTCTAAGAGGTTTTTAATAAAGCTTGGCCCATATTGGACAATTTTTTTACCATGACATATATGTTTCATGATGTGACAGCATGCAAACTTTCATGATTTTCCTGCGAGTTTAGGATTTACGGGATTTAAAAACCGAGATTCCCAATGTTTGAGGATGAGCCAGGACGCTAATATGGTTGTAATTTATTCTCATTCTTTGCATGGGAGCTAAACTTGCACCCAAGGACATATGTATGATTTTTCTAGCCATTTTGGTGCACTGGAGCATGTATTTGTAGTTCAGATTTGAATTATGGAGATTAAATGCCTAGGAAACTCAAGTAATGTATAAAAAGGCCAAACGAACCCTGCATAATTTTAAATTTCAGCACAGATACCCTGTCGTTCCATGTTGCCTGCAGAAAAAATACAAGGTGAAAAGAGGCAACGATTATCATTTCACCGACAAGTGGGACACGTTTCCCTATCGGAACCACGAGGCTTCTTGAGAGAAGCTCCGATTTGTAAGAGGCTTGTAGTAAAACTTGCCCCAAAATGGACAATTTTTTCCATGACATATATGTGCCATGTCGTGACACCATGCCAAGTTTCACGATTTTCGGGTGAGTTTTGGATTTACAAGGATATAAAAACTGAGATTCTCAATGTCCGAGGCCAAGCGAGACGCCGAGACGGTTGTAATTCATTCCCATTCTTTGCATGGGACCTAAACATGCATCCAAGGACACATGTATGATTTTTGTAGCCATTTTGGTGCACTAATTTGAATTATGCACATTAAATTAATGCTTATAAAACTTAATTGTAATGTATAAAAAAGGCCAAATGAACCCTTCATATTTAAAGCGGTTCTGGTCAGCCGTCTGTCACCCATCGGTAAGCACTGTGCACATGCGTCATGCTAGCTCACGTTTCCTTCTTTGTTAAGTTCTCCATGTTAATGCTCTTATATATCCAAACATGCTACCATTTCCCGCCAGTCCTCCAATAGGTTTCCCGCCTCTTCTCCCATCGGTTTCCCACTGCCAGTGTCAGTGCTCATAGAAGGCTAGGCGGCAACACACCGGCCATGTAAATATTGCACACTGTTTCTAAAAGCACAAACGTGTGTGATAATAGGGAGTAGGTCCCATACGGTGACCAGCGTGAAACTTCTTAAAGGCAAGGAGGCAAGTATTATCAGAAAGGGGAGGCTTCCCATCCACTAACCGAGTCAAATAGAACTCAGAAGTTAAGCATGCTGGTGCTGGAGGAGTCTAAGGATGGGTGACCCGGTGGGAAGCCGCATATCTCAAGCTTCATTAAAGTGCCATAATATAGTCATTATAGACATTTATCATCTAAATGTGTATGTAGTGACATGTCATGATGATTATATAAACCTTGGGATCCTTGTTTTGGTAGAATATGTTTTTTATTCGTTATTTCTTGTTCTAAAAAAATGGAGAATGATCGAGATCTGTAGGACCACACAGTCTATCCCTTTGACCCAATGTACAAGAAGGGTTTGACCATGACGACTTCCTCTTGCTCTGTGTGTCATGTTAGAGCAAATCAAGTTCGAGCACATGCGTTGGACAACACCCCCTACCCCCCACCCGCCTCAAAGTTGCCGAACTGACATCGTACGTCTTTAACCTGGCTGGGGGGGGTACGATGTTGAGTTTGTAATGTTAATAATGTAGTTGGTGCCCCATCGAAGTTGTGCATTCGGGATTTGAACAAATCACACACCACCCATACATTTTTTCGGGACGCATGCAGGGGATAGGGTGTATTCTGATCGAGCACGTCTCCCTTGTGCAGTTTATAGACGACACACATATATGTGGGCTCCCCCAGGTCTTTATATATACCATCCTTGACCGATAACGAGGGGGCCCACACAAGCTATCCCTTTGACCCATACGAGAAGGGGTTGACCATGATGGTTTCCTATTGCTCTGTGTGCCACGTTAGACCAAATCAAGTTTGAGCACATGCATTGGACGACACCCCTCTCCCCCCGCCTCAAAGTTGGGGAACCGACATCGTACGTATTGAACTGGCTTGGGGTCGGGGTCGGGTACGGTGTTTGGTTTGTAATGTAGTTGGTGTCCCATCGAAGTTGTGCATTGGGGATTTGGACACATCACACACCACCCATAAATTTTTTTAGGCCGCATGCAAGGTATAGGGGGTCTTCTGACTGACCACGTATCCATTGTGCGGTTTTTTGTGATGACACACATATCTATGGGCTCCCCGGGTCTATACACATCATCCCTTTG
>NW_021214342.1:0-16023 GCF_002162155.2 Triticum dicoccoides | reverse complement strand
TTCTTTTAGAAATATTTCAAATATTTGAAATGGACAGAAATGGTTTTGGAGGGTTTTGCCCAATATTTTGAACATGACCATGTCTTGAAACGCTTATATATGGAAAATATATGTCCATTGAGTTTCCTTGATTTTTCACAAATATTTTTAAAGCTTTAAAATAATTTTAACCTATTAAAGACCATTTCTGGCCTTAAGCAAAAGCCTTTAAATAAAATAGTAAAATAACTTTTAAAATTATATTATTGTGGTTCATGGGAGTCCTATACCTAATAGGTTTCAAATTTACCTTTTGAAAGGTTTTTCACACCCCAAATCAAGTACTTGCAATGCAAATCTCAATTCAGGTGTTTTTGGAAAACTAATTTTTGAAGAGACTTGGAAAGATAACAAATCATGAATATAAGAATTCAGAGAAGAACCAAATAATATTCATAGATAATCTGATCATAAATCCACAATTCATCGGATGTCGGCAAACACACCGCAAAAGAATGTTACATCGAATAGATCTCCAAGAACATCGAGGAGGACATGGTATTGAGAATCAAAGAGAGAGAGAAGAAGCCAGCTAGCTAGTAACTATGGACCCGAAGGTCTGTGGTAAACTACTCATGCTTCATCGGAGAGGTAATGGTGTTGATGTAGAAGCCCTCCGTGATCGAATGCCCCACCGGCAGATCGTCGGAAAAGGCCCCAAGATGGGATCTCATGGGTACAGAAGGTTGCGGCGGTGGAAAAGTGGTTTCATGGCTCCCCCTGATGTTTTTAGGGTATAAGAGTATATATAGGCAAAGAAACTAGGTCAGGGGAGCCACGAGGGGCCTGTCGGTGTCAAAACCGGCGGATCTCGGGTAGGGGGTCCCGATCTGTGCGTCTTATGCTAATGGTAACAGGAGGCAAGGGACACAATGTTTACCCAGGTTCGGGCCCTCTTGATGGAGGTAAAACCCTACTTCCTGCTTGATTGATATTGATGATATGAGTGTTACAAGAGTTGATCTACCACGAGATCGTAGAGGCTAAAACCTAGAAGCTAGCCTATGATGATTATGATTCTGTCTCTAAGGACTAAACCCTCCGATTTATATAGACCCCGGAGAGGGTTAGGGTTTACATGGAGTCGGTTAGAAAGAAGGAAATATAATATCCGGATCGCCAAGCTTGTCTTCCACACAAAGGAGAGTCCCATCCGGACACGGGACAAAGTCTTGAGTCTTGTATCTTCATGATCCAACAGTCCGGCCAAAGTATATAGTCCGGCTATCCGGATACACCCTAATCCAGGACTCCCTTAGTAGCCCCTGAACCAGGCTTCAATGACGATGAGTCCAGCGCGTAGTTCTGTCTTCGGCATTGCAATGCGGGTTCCATCTCCGAATACTCCATAGTCATTACCAAACACTTAGATCGTGTCCCTATCTGCAAGATGATCTTCACATACCACCGTAGAGAGAATGATATTTCACAAGTGTAATCTGCTGACAACTTTAGACAAAGCAACATGACACTACAGTCGGGTCATTATTTGAACCGTTTTCCCACAACCAGCCATAGCGCATACTGCGAGGCGGTTTCCTCGGCATGTCTTGTCAAAGCAGAGATCATGTCCCCTTATCGCAGGATTTTCATCAATACGGGCATGGGTAACCCAACCACGCAATCAATCGTGGCGCTTGGGAAATAAGCGATTCTCAACAATAAAGTGGGGAGGCGCACCGTTCTTGTCGCCTCTATAAAGGGATAAGGATTCCCCATTTTCACCCACACCTTCTTCCTCCTCTGCTTATCCATTCTCACACCCTCGAGCTCCAGCGCCCTAGTTCACACTTTCTCCGCACAGCCAAACATGTCCGGAGTAGGAGGCAAGTGGGTGGCCTCCACCGTGAAGGAGGAGCATACTGCGAAGCTCCGGGCGGCCGGATACTTGGCCGCAGACATCGCGCACCGGCTACGGACGAAGGGCAGATCCTTCCAACTCCAGAACCCCATGAGAGGGTCATATTCCACGCCCACTTCGTCCGTGGACTGGGATTTCCACTTCATCCCTTTGTCCGACGGCTCAGGTTCTACTACGGGCTATATTTCCATGATCTAGCCCCAAATTTCGTCCTCAACATCTCAGTGTTTATCGTCGTGTGCGAGGCCTTCCTCCGCATCAAGCCTCACTTCGGCTTGTGGCTACGAATCTTCTGCGTGAAGCCGAAGATCGTGAGCGGCCAACAAGCAAAGTGCGGAGGCGCCATGGTAGGCAAGATGCCCAACATCACCTGGCTTGACGGCTCCTTCGCGGAGACCGTGAAAGGGTGGCAATCGGGGTGGTTCTACATCACCAAGCCGCGCAACGCCAAATGGGCGGCGGCCCCCGAATTCCGATACGGAATTCCCATGTGGCTCACCTCCTGGGAAAAGAAGGGCCTGGCATGGGGCGAGCCTGCGGAGCTGACCAGACTTTAGAACTGCATCAAGAACATGAAGGACAAGAAAATCAAACTTGTCAATGTGGTCCAGGTCATGCTTGTCCGCCGGATTCTTCCGTGCCAAAGACGGGCATTTAATCTGTAGGAGTTCGTCCCGGCCGAATACCAGATGCTTCAAAAGCTCTATGGCATGACACACAAGGGCGCATGGAAGGCGCTATTTAAGGCCTCCGAAATACCTCCTCCCACATCCGAGGACCGCGGACTTCACGCCACGCGGCTCCCCCGTCCGGTGAGTTTTCTGACTACCACCGGATGTAGTTTTTCCCAATGTACTCATGGGGGAATCTTAAGTCATTGTGTGTATTCGATCAGGAGTACATGGAGACAGCGGAGCGGATTGACTGTCCGGCTCCACTGCCAGAAGGTCCAGCAGATGCTCTCCTGATGGAGATGCTAGTCCTGGTGCCCTACAAGGCGCCAGAAAAGAAGGCCGAAAAGAAGGCCCCGGGGACCAGGAAGGGTCTCCGGCGTAAGGTCGTACCGGACGCCTCATCCGAAGACGACGAGGCACACTCCTCCCCCGAAGGGGAGGAGGAAGAGGAAAGGGCCGCCCCATCCGGAGAGGACGAGGGGCCAAGGAAGGCAGCCCAGGGGACCGGGAAGGGTCCCCGGCGCAAGGCCATCATACCTTCGTCGTCCGAAGACGACGAGGCAGATTCCTCCCGTGGAGGTGGGGGAAACACGAAGAAACTCTGCCTCCCCGCACTGGGGAGGAGAAGAAGAGGAAAGCCGCCCCGGAGGGGGAGGCTAGGACGCCCAAGAAGGGAAAGGCATCCCTTCCGGATTACTCCGCCATGGCCGCCTATAGTGAGGAGGAGTGGCTGCCCAGGGGGAAGCCCCTAGTAAGATCGTAAGTATCCGCACTCTGTTGTACTTTAGTACGACTTTGCTTCATAGTCTGTTATAACGCCGAACATGTATATGCAGTCCGGCCAGGGTCCATCCCGAGGTATCCTCTTCGGATGGGTCCTTGAGTGATTCGGCGATGAACTCTCTCCCGACGGCCACTACCCCTCGGCCTGCGAACGACACGGAGGTGTTGTCCCATGGGTTCCCCGAGTAGGGGCAGGTGACTCTGGAGATGCCCCAAGACGAAATCCCAGATGCTGGGTATGCGGGGCGTAAGATCCCCGCAGATTGTGCCCACGATAGCCGCGGCAAGCCGGGCTCTCAGCCGGACACAATACAAGAACCTCCAATGGTTCCGGATTCGGGCAGGCGGCCCCTCGCTAGGAGGGCGAGTCGTCCGTGCCGATGACTTCCGTTACGCCAGAGGCGTCGGATAGTCTGCTGGAAGCGCTTCGCGGCACTTCCATGGATGAAGACCACCGTACTCTTATGAGTGTGGTGATTCAGAAGGTTCTGTCTGCCAAGAGCGGACTAACCGAAGCCTGCACTAGCCTCCTGACAGGCTTTGAGGTAAGTAATCAAAAATGTGTGAAAGTATCACCCGATAGGTAGTTGCCCCTGATACTCTGTTTGGTGTTCGGAACGAAAAGCCAAACGGAGGGTCGATTATAATCCGCAAGAGTCTAATAGTAGGTGTGCATGTGAATAAGCAGGCGGTGCTGCTTGCCGCTGCTGCCTGCACAGCCGAGCTCGCCGGACTTAAACGGGACCTGGAGCAGGCGCAGGGAGAGCTCGGCCTCACGAAGAGGCTGCTCGAGGAGAACAAAGGTGAGTGATACCCCGTTCGCATATCATAAATAATAGACAAAATTGGTGATTCTAACGACAAAGCGTCATGACTTTGTAATAGGGGCCACAACCGAAGTGGCGTCCCTGAAGAAAGCGATGTCCGAGGCTGAAGACAAGGCGGCCATGGAGCACATTGAGCGCAAAAAGAAGAATGTCAGGGTGGTTGAGGTACAGCAAGAGCTCCAGGAGCTCGGCAAGAAGTTCGAGTCCTTGGAGCGTGAGCTCAAGACGAAGGAGTCTGAGCTTGCGAAGGCCCTTGCGAGTGTGAAAGACGCCAAGGCCAAGGCCGAAAAGGCCCAGCAAGAAATCTAGGCGGCAAGAAGATAGCGGCGAGTAAGACATTCTTTATGCAAAGCAAGCATGTGGAGGAGGCGTTTCTCTTACTTACCCAAATTCGGAGCTCTCCAGGGGTATTCACAGATCTGCCACGCAGCGTATCAGATGTCGCGGAGTTCTACCGTGCCGAGGAAGGGAGCTCGACGGAGAAGCTGTTCTGGTCCCAATATGCTGGAGCCGAACACCCGATGCCTCTGAGTGACCAATTGAAGCAATTGGTTGAACTCCACAGGGCCGCCGAAGTGGCTATGAAAGATTTCATAGTCCGGATGTGGCCTGGTGAGCCCTTGCCTGCCAGCTACTTCGGCCTGATAAAGTGGATGGTAAATGAGTGTCCGCGGTTGAGGTGATCAAGCGATCCGTTTGCATTGAGGGTGCCCGCCGGGCCTTTACCCGTGCGAAGGTGCATTGGGGCAAGCTGGATGTGGAGAAGCTGGTGAAGGACGGGCCGCCGGAGGGCAAGGCACATCGCTATCCCGAAAAATATTATGATGGCATTATGAAAGGTGCTCGTCTCGTGGCCAATGAATGTACCAAGGACATGATCCTTGAGTAAATGTACTTCTGTCGTTGTTGTAATATAAAGACGAAGTTACTTGCGCTATATAGCGCTTTTTGATTTAAAATATTACCTTCTGTGCGCCTGTTTATAAAATTCTGAAAGTAGGCCAGTCGTCGGCTTCCGCCCCCTCATAACTAGTACCGGGGTGTTCCTGGAAAAACCCAGACACTCTTTATCCAAATGTTTGGTCCCTGAAGGAGGTGTTTGGCGCAGCGAACAAGGCAATCGGACTATGCGGCTTTATAACTTTCACTTAGCCATAGAAGTCTACAATTTTAAATTTCGGCGAAGACCCTAGAATTCGGAAAGCCGAATTGGGGCGCTATATACGCCTAAATCGGACAAAGCCGATTCCTCGCCTAAAGCGGAAAAAAATATTTAAGGATTTTAAGACCTCTCGAACAGCGACCAGCTCTTGCCACATCATGCCGGTCAGTTTTCGGCTTTCTCTACTAAGGTGCTTGTCCGGAAGAACCGGAACACAATTGCAGTAGTTCTCCCTGGGCTACCTTAGCCGATATAACGGAACGTAAGGTGCCAAAACAAGGGAGCCGGGCAAACCCAACTATTGACCCAAGACATGATTTAGAGCTGATGCATATAGTGCTATAAGTTCGGGGTGCCGCACTGTTGAAAGTGTCCGGACTTGTCTTGCCGTGTTATGGGGTGCCATAAGGAGCCCCTGGCAAACTAAACGTACCAAGGTGTACGGATGCAATATTAAATAAACATTTATAGAAAAAATGTGCAAATAGGAATAATAAGCTGACGCTATATATTATCTCCCATTGATAAATAATACGTCTAAGCGTATGTTTACAATGCGTTAAGCGGAAGTAAATAGGACTATTTGACATGTCCCATCCAAGGGCGGGCTGCATGTAGGTATAAAAAACAGGTATAACGATCGTGAACAGATTCCACCTGGGTATTCCCTTTGTGCGCAAAGCCTTTTGCCACCTTGGTTTTTTCTCCTGTGCAAGTCCGACAATCCGGCTCTTCTGAAGAGGCTGCCCGAAAGCAGTATCCTGAAAGGTAAAAGGGGGGGTTATTAAAGTATGTTGTGGCTAAGCCGCACTGTTTGACTGAGTCCCTTGTTGTGCCTCCTCCTATGCCCCTGGTATTTTTAGTGCGTAATTGTGTATGCGCGGCACGAATGCTGTCTTGATGGTGCTAGAGCGGAGGCTGGACTGCTAGTCGTGCTCTTGGCGTGCCTGGCGATCTTGTTGTGGGGTACTCCGGACTCGCTTGACGGTGTTCGGGGTTGTAGTCGCTGGATTGGTGGTTTGCCGGGGAAGGCCACATTGTACTTCCGCCGCTAGGGTTGCAGTATGCTCTTTTGTACCGAGAGAGTGGTCCATGTTTCCATTGACTGTTATGACCCCGCGCGGTCCTGGCATCTTTAGCTTGAGGTATGCATAGTGTGGTACCACATTAAATCGAGTGAATGCAGTTCGTCCAAGTAGTGCATGATAACCACTGTGGAAAGGGACGATATCAAAGATTAACTCCTCACTTCGGAAGTTATCCGGAGATCCAAAGACCACTTCTAGTGTTATGGAGCCCGTGCAATGGGCCTCTACTCCTGGAATTACACCTTTGAAGGTGGTTTTGGTGGGCTTGATCCTTGAAGGGCCGGTGCCCATTTTGCGCACTGTGTCCTGATAAAGCAGGTTCAGGCTGCTGCTACCATCCATAAGGACACGTGTGAGGTGGAATCCGTCGATGATTGGCTCTAGGACCAATGCGGCTGAACCCTGTGACAGATGCTGGTAGGGTGATCCCTACGATCGAAGGTGATCGGACAGGCTGACCATGGGTTGAATTTTGGGGCGACTGGCTCCACCGCATAGACGTCCCGTAGTGCTCGCTTCCGTTCCCGTTTGGGAATATGGGTGGCGTAGATCATGTTGACCGTTTTCACCTGGGGAGGAAATTTCTTCTATCCTCCTGTGTTCGGACGCCGGGGCTCCTCGTCATCGTCGCTGTGTTGCCCCTTGTCCTTGTTTTTGGCTTTTATTTTACCGGCCTATTTGAACACACAGCAGTCTCTGTTAGTGTGATTTGCTGGCTTATCCGGGGTGCCATGAATTTGGCACGATCATTCAAGTATGCGGTCCAGACTGGATGGTCCCTGATTGTTTCTTTTGAACGACTTTTTCCGCTGATCGGATTTGGAGCCACTGAATCCAGCGTTGACTGACATGTCTTCAATGTTGTCACCGTTGTTCCGTCGCTTATGTCTGTTGCATTGTGGCTTGCCGTTATGTCACAAACATCTGAGGTGCCGGAATTTATAGGCGTGGTGCTACTGCGGGCCAGCCAGCTGTCCTCGCCCGCGCAAAAACGGGTCATGAGTGTTGTGAGGGCCGCCATGGACTTTGGCTTTTCCTAGCCGAAACTGTCGGGCGAGCCACTCGTCACGGATATTATGTTTAAAGGCCGCCAGGACTTCAGCGTCCGGACAGTCGACTATTTGGTTCTTTTGGGTTAGGAACCGAGTCTAGAATTTCCTGGCTGACTCTCCTGGCTGTTGCGTAACGTGGCTCGGGCCATTGGCATTCGGTGGTCCCACATATGTGCCCTGGAAGTTGTCAAGGAATGCGTCTTCCAGGTTTTCCCAATTGCCAATGGAATTTGCCGGCAGGCTGTTTAGCCAATGTCGGGTCGGTCCTCTGAGTTTAAGGGGGAGATACTTGATGGCGTGTAGATCGTCTTCGCGGGCCATGTGAATGTGGAGAAGTAAATCTTTGATCCATACTGCGGGGTCTGTTGTGCCATCGCATGATTCGATGTTTACGGGTTTATACCCTTCCGGGAATTAATGATCCATCACTTCGTCAGTGAAGCAGAGGGGGTGTGCGGCGCCTCTATGCCGGGCTATGTGGCTACGCAGTTCGAATGAGTCTAGGTGGCTGTATTCGGCCCGGTCAGACTTGTTCATAGTGTATCCGGCGTGATGATCATCATCACGTGTTGGGGCGCGCCCCCGCGATCCGTAGATCGATCTTGGCTGTCCTGCCTTGTTTTCCAGTATATATTGCAGGTTCTGCCTATTGCCCCGGGCCGTAGTGTATTGGCGTGGGGGTGTGGGCTGGTATTCGGGCTGATATGTCGTTTTATCCCGGCCACGAGGTGGCCGGTCAGCCGTGTGGCGCTTGAGTCCGTATTCCTCAGCTGCCAGGACTTCGGTCCATCTGTCTGTGAGCAGGTCTTGATCAGCTTGGAGCTGCTGCTGCTTCTTTTTCAGGCTCCTCGCAGTGGCCATAAGACGGTCCTTGAAGCGCTCCTGCTCCACGGGATCCTCAGGCACGCTGAACTCATCGTCGCCGAGGCTAATCTCGTCTTCGGAGGGGGGCATGTAGTTGTCCTCCTCTGGATATGCGTCCGTCGCCTGTTCGTCTGGGTTGACCTGCCCGTCTTCCTGCTCGGCCTGCTCGAAGGCAGGCTGATCGGGGTTGTATTCATCTTCGGCACCATCCGGGTTGTTTTCGTCTCCTGTGCCGATATTGCTGTGGCGGTGTTTGGAGCGGCACCGACGACACCCATGCTTTGCTTTCTTCCCTGAGGGGTTATCCTCCATTGCCTCATCGCCATTGGTTTCTTTCGGAGTGTCCACCATATATATATATCATATGAGGAGGTGGTTGTCCACCGCCCCGTGGGCGGTGGTTCCTGTTCTTCTCCTGCATCTTCGTCCATACCGTCGATGTCTTCGGAGTCGAAGCCAAGCACGTCGATTAAATCATCGACCGTGGCAATGAAGTGGGTGGTAGGTGGGCAACAAATTCCTCTGTTGCCTGCTTCCCACTCGAGCCGGACATAGTTCGGCAAAGAGTCTCATGACAAAGAGAGAGATTTTAATGAGTTCAGCATGTTGCCAAAGGGCGAGTCCTGGAAGATATCCGCAGTGGTGAACTCCATTACCGAAGCCCAACCAGATTCGGCGGGCTCGGAGGTGCGCGGACTGGAACCTACAACCGGATACGAGTCCGGGGGTCCGGTGTCACAGGCTTCCTTGGGGGTGAAGTCTGTGTTCAGCTCTACCACCGACGAGTAGGCGGCCTCTGGGGCGGGGTCCATCCACCCGTCCTCGGGTGACGCAATTTGCTTCGGATTTAGGTCTGGGGCTCCTGCAGGGGCGATATCCCGAGCATTGTCCGACAGCAGGTCTAAGCCATGCTCATCGTGACTGCACGGCACTCCTGGCGCAGGCCCGAATCTGTTGAAGATCAAGTCTCCGCAGATATCGGCCGTGTAGTTCAAGTTTCCGAACCTGACCTGGTGGCCAGGGGCGTAGCTGTCGATCTGCTCCAGACGGCCAAGCGAATTGGCCCGCATTGCGAAGCCGCCGAACACGAAGATCTGTCCAGGGACCATGTTGTTGATGATTGAAGGACCCATCAAGCCTCGCAGTGACGACACAGAGGAACTCTCAATGAAAGCACCAATGTCGGTGTCAAAACCAGCGGATCTCGGGTAGGGGGTCCCGATTTGTGCGTCTTAGGCTAATGGTAACAGGAGGCAAGGGACACAATGTTTACCCAGGTTCGGGCCCTCTTGATGGAGGTAAAACCCTACTTCCTTCTTGATTGATATTGATGATATGAGTGTTACAAGAGTTGATCTACCACGAGATCGTAGAGGCTAAACCCTAGAAGATAGCCTATGATGATTATGATTCTGTCTCTAAGGACTAAACCCTTTGGTTTATATAGACACCGGAGAGGGTTAGGGTTTACATGGAGTCGGTTACAAAGAACGAAATATAATATCCGGATCGCCAAGCTTGTCTTCCACGCAAAGGAGAGTCTCATCCGTACACGGGATGAAGTCTTGAGTCTTGTATCTTCACGGTCCAACAGTCCGGCTAAAGTATATAGTCCGGCTGTCCGGTTTTGCGGCCCTAGTCACGGTTGTAGTGGCGGTAGTACCATTCCAGGAGCGGTAGTACCGCCCTACCACCGCGGTAGTACCGCATTTGGGTCCGTTCCCTACTAAGTCTCCTCAGCGCGGCAGTACCGCTGGTTGGCGCGGCAGTACCGTCGCCTGGCGGTAGTACCGCCCCCTCTCAGTGGTAGTACCGCCCTGTGCGGGGCTGGTTGGTGGGGGGCAACGGGATTGTTGCCCCCACTATAAAAGGGAGTACCCTTCCTCCTTCTCACCTACCTCTTCCTCCCCCAAAGCTCCATTTATTGCTCAACCTCCATTAAATACTCCAAGCTTCATTTCTGCCTGATCTATCTCTCTAGCCAATCAAATTTGTTGATTTGCTCAGGAGTGGTTGAGAAGGCCTCGATCTACACTTCCACCAAGGGATTTTCGATTCCCCCACTCATCCCTAGCGGATCTTGTTACTCTTATGTGTTTGAGCACCCTAGACGGTTGAGGTCACCTCAGAGCCATATTCCATTGTGATGAAGCTTCGTGGTCTTGTTGGGAGCCTCCGATTAAGTTGTGGAGATTGCCCCAACCTTGTTTGTAAAGGTTCGGTCGCCGCCTTCAAGGGCACCAATAGTGGAATCATGGCATCTCGCATTGTGTGAGGGCGTGAGGAGAATACGGTGGCCCTAGTGGCTTCTTGGGGAGCATTGTGCCTCCACACCGCTCCAACGGAGACGTACTTCCCCTCAAAGGAAGGAACTTCGGTAACACATCCTCGTCTCCACCGGATCCACTCTTGGTTATCTCTTACATTTACTTGTGCAAGCTCTTTATTGTTTCTACCCTTGCTTGCTTGTATGCTTGTTGCTATTGCATCATATAGGTTGCTCACCTAGTTGCACATCTAGACAACCTACTTTGATGCAAAGTTTAATTCGGTAAAGAAAAGCTAAAAATTGGTAGTTGCCTATTCACCCCCCCCCCTCTAGTCAACCATATCGATCCTTTCAATTGGTATCAGAGCCTCGTCTCTTTATTAAGGACTTTACCGTCCAAAGAGTATGGTTGATATTGTAGACGGTGTGGAGGAACACTCCGGTGTGAATCCGATCTCGTCTACGGGAGATGGGGGAACTTCGGTCTCTCGTGAGGAGTTCAATGTGGCCTTGGAGACATTGAAAACCTCCATGACGACCAAAGTTGAAAGCATGTTTACTAAATTTCTTGAGGGGCTTAAACTATCCACCGCACCGTTGAAAGTGGGTGATTCTGCCAACAAGGTGTCGGATGCTATCCCCGACAAGGGGGGAGCTAGTAGTGAAAAGGCTCCTTCTTCTAGTGGCAAGAATGGCACCAGCATCTTTGCCCATGCGAAACCACCACTTGTTTATGGTGGACCGGTTCCTTCCACTCATTTGAATCATGCCGGTCCTCCCCCTAAGATTGTGAAAAATGAGGATTTTGATTCTTGGGTTTACCGCTTTAAATGTCATTTAAATCATGTGAACACTAACCTTTGGAGAATCATTGAAGAAGGTTTCTATCCACATGATCCAAGCAACTTCACTCCTCAAGAAGCCGCGAACAATCAATTCAATGAGAATGCTCTCTTCATCATTCAAGATACAATTCCACCTGAAGACCTACCTCATCTTCGTCCCTTCGCCTTGGCCAAAGATGCATGGCATTGTGTCGTGTCTCTCTACCGGGGAAGCGCAAGCATTCAACGCTCCAACTATGAAGTGGTACAAGATGAGGCCGATGAGTTTGCAATGAAGGAAGATGAAGAACCTCGTGAGATTTATCGGAGAGTAACCAAACTCGTGGTCTCACTATGAGATCACGGGAGCAAGGACACGGATGACAATTGGATCAAGCGCAAATTCCTCAAGGCAGTGATGCCCTACCACAAGGCCATGTCCTCCGTCATTCGTCAAAGACCGGACTTCCACACTTTAGCCTCAAGCGAAGTGTTGGATGAGTTTGTGGCCATGAACATTTTGGACAAGACCGCCTACAATGTGGTGCTCCGTTCTCAACGGGCAAAGAAGCCTAACCTTGCATTGAAGGCCAAGCTCACCATGGGAGAAGAAGAAGAGGAAGAAGAGGAGAGCAACCCCGAAGATACGAAGTATGCATATCATGAACACATGGCACTTGCTTCAAGGCAATTTTGGAGCAAGAAAAACTCGAGGCCCAACTTTAATAAAAACAACTCGAGTGGCACAAGGGGCAAGCAACGTGTAAGAACTTGCTACAATTGCGGCAACGTGAGTCATTTCGTTGCGGAATGCCCGTATGAGAAGAGGGAAGACAATGGTGGCAAACTCATCCAAAAGGACAAGGCCAAGTCGTTCCCCAACAAGAACAACTTCACCAAGAAGACTCCTCCCAAGGCTTTGGTTGTGCAAGAAGAGTACAATGAGGATGATGACGATGATGAAGATGATGAGTCGGTTGCCATGGCCTCTGTTGCCATTGCAACAACGTCACATGTGTCTCTCTTCGACTCACCCAACGAGAGCATCACCGCCAAGTGCCTCATGGCTAAAGCCACCAACAAGGTAACCTCCAACATCAAAACTACCATCATTAATCATCCTCCCCAAATGGATAGCATTAATGAACTTGAGAGAGCTAATGTGGAGGCTAACGAGTTTGAGGCTTTTATGGGCAAACTCAAGGGAAAATCCAAGAAGCACTTTGTTGCTCTCTTGGAACAACTTGGTGAGGCCAATGACATGATCGAGGATCATGAAGACACCATCTCTAAGATGGAAGGGCATAGTCGTGACTATGCCGATGAGATTTCGGATCTTTCCAATGCTCTTGAGGAAGAGCGTGGTCTTCGTTTGGCTCTTGAGGAGTCACACAACATTGATCATGCTAAGTTAAAGAAAGATTATGATCATGCCCTCATTGTTTCTCATGTGCTAAATTCCGAGAAGGCCAAACTCGGGGTTGATCTTGCTAGACTCAAAGAGGAGTTTGATATATTTGACAAGGCCCACAAGGCCTTGAAGGGTATTCACGCTAGTCTCAAGGAGTCTCATGATCAACTCCAAGTGAAGCTAACTAAGGAGAAAGCAACTTTTCCTCATATGGTTTTAATTGATAATGCAAATGCTACTAACCCGTGTTGTGAGCATATACATCTTGTTGAGGAAAATGCTAAGTTGAAGGAGCAACTTGAGAGAGGTCTTGAGACTTGCATACAAGGCAAGAAGAACCTCAACGATCTCTTGATCAACCAAAAGGGAGGTGTGGCCAAGGAAGGGGTTGGGTACGTGCCCGACTCCAAGAACAAGAAGAAGAATGACAAGACCAAACGACCTCCTCCCCTCATGCAAACCTTTGTGAGGGAGGGAGAGAGTGCCCCCAAGGAGAAGAAGAAGAACAATGTCAAGAAGGGCAATGTCATCCCTCCTAACAAAGCCAGCAATTTTAATCCTTCTTATGTGTTATGACGTGCTAGTGATGGGCATGTTTATGCCAAATTTGTTGGTTCTCTTCATGAGTACATTGAATGGTCTATTTGGGTTCCTAAGACCCTTGTTACTAACATCAAAGGACCCATTACAAAATGGGTACCTAAAACCAAGCATTGATCTCTCGTAGGTGTTTGCTTCCGGTGGTGGATCATGGTTGCTCGATAGTGGAGCTACAAATCATATGACCGGAAGCAAGGACTTGGTGGTGGACGTGCACAAAGTTCCATCTATGCCCACCAATGTCGAGTGGGGTGACGCCTCATCCTCTAAGGTATTGGGACTTGGCAAGGTGGTCATCTCTCACGATCTCACGATCGAGAAGGTCATGCTTGTTGAGTCCCTTGCATACAATTTACTTTCCGTTCGTCAACTTGCAATCATGGGCTTTGCCACTTTCTTTGATATCGATACTGTGGCCCTCTTGTGGAGCAAGACTCTTAAAGTAGCTTTTGTTGGACATGTCGAGAATGGTCTATATGTGATTAACTTTTCGAAGCGACCCAGTAAGACCGCGACATACCTAATGGCTAAAGTTGATGTGGGATGGCTTTGGCATCGCCGTTTAGCCCATGTCAATATGAGATCTTTGCAAAGTCTTCTCAAGGGGGACCATGTCCGTGGACTAACGAATGTTAGCTTTGTTAAAGATCGTGCTTGCAGTGCCTGTATCGAAGGAAAGCTACATGAGAAGGCTCACCCTCCCACGACTATCATTTATTCAAAGAGGCCCTTAGAGCTTCTTCACATGGATATTTTTGGGCCCCCATCCTTCGATAGTCTTGGAGGTAGGAAGTATTGCTTGGTGATTGTGGATGACTACTCAAGGTATACATGGGTGTATTTCTTCAAGAGGAAGAGCGAGACCCAACAAACCGTCATTGACTTTGCAAATGAAGCACAACGTCAACACAATGCAAATATATTGACAATAAGAAGTGACAACGGCACCGAGTTCAAGAACTACACCTTGGATGAATTTCTTAGTGATGAGGGAATCAAGCATCAATATTCCGCACCATACACCCCTCAACAAAACGGTGTTGCGGAGAGGAAGAACCGGACATTGATGGATGCGGCAAGGACCATGATGGCGGAGTTCAAGTCTCCATACAACTTTTGGGCTGAAGCCATCAACACCGCGTGTCATGCATCCAATTGGCTCTACCTCTGCAAGGGCTTGAACAAGACCCCATATGAGATACTCACCGGTAACAAGCCCAACCTCAAGTACTTCCGGGTATTCGGGTGTAAGTGTTTCATTCTCAAGAAAGGTGTTCGGTTGTCTAAATTTGAGGCTAGAGCTTATGAGGGCATATTTGTCGGTTATGCTACAAACTCTCATGCTTACCGTGTCCTCAATAAATCCATGGGACTTATTGAGGAGATGTGTAACGTGGAGTTTGATGAGAATAACGGCTCCCAAGTGGAGCAAAGTGGCACTTGTAATGTAGGTGATGAAATTCCTCCTCAAGCCATAAGAAGAATGGGTGTTGGTTTCATCCTACCCATTGAGGAACCCCTTGTGGCCGAAGGAGAAGGACAATGCTCCACTCAAGTGGAGCCATCACCAACCCAAGGCCCACATGCTTTCGAAGAACAAAGTGAAGGCCCTCAACCTCATGAACAAGACCAAGGGCAAGATCATACTCAAGACGGTGTTGACACACCAAGTGATGCCCAAGGTCAAGTTCTCTCCCCCGAGCAAGTTCAAGATCAAGAACAAGTTCATGACGGCGCTCAATATGATCAAGTAACCGCTCCTCAACTCACCACCAAGGAGGAATTAGAGCGTCGTGCCGCCAAGGTTGCTTCCAAGCTCTCCACCAAGGATCATCTCATGACGAATGTGCTTGGAAGCTTAAGAAAGGGGGTAAGCACTCGTAGACAATTAGCAAATTATTGTGAGCATCACGCGTTTGTCTCTTGTGTGGAGCCCCACAAGGTCTATGAGGCGCTAGAAGATCCGGATTGGCTCAATGCCATGCACGAAGAACTCAACAACTTCAAGCTCAACAAAGTGTGGAGATTGGTGCCAAGGCCAACGGGGAACCATAATGTCATTGGAACCAAGTGGATATTCAAGAACAAGCAAGATGCCCATGGGATTATCATTCGCAACAAGGCTCGTTTGGTAGCACAAGGCTACTCCCAAGTCGAGGGTATCGACTACGGTGAAACCTTTGCTCCCGTTGCTCGTCTTGAATCCATTCGCATGTTGATTGCATATGCTTCTCATCATAACTTTAAGTTACAACAAATGGATGTGAAGAGTGCTTTTCTTAATGGTCCCATTAATGAATTGGTTTACGTCAAGCAACCCCCCGGGTTCGAGGATCCCTACTTTCTCGATCATGTGTATCAACTCGATAAGGCACTCTATGGCCTTAAACAAGCCCCACGTGCGTGGTATGACCACCTTACCGAGTTGTTACAAGACCGTGGTTTTGAAGTTGGGCTAATCGACCCCACTCTTTTTACTAAGAAGGTCAAAGGGGAGTTGTTTGTGTGCCAATTATATGTTGATGATATTATCTTTGGTTCTCCTAACAAAGCTTTCAATGAGGAATTT
>NW_021214341.1:0-1557 GCF_002162155.2 Triticum dicoccoides | reverse complement strand
GTTTCCGACCTCGGGTGCCGGTGATCCCCGCCGTCGATTCGCCGGACCCCGTGCCTCCCCTGCCTCGCCAGCAGCACCAGAAGAACCGCGGTGAGCCGCTGCATCGTTTCCCCCATGCCTTGTTGCCTAATTCGCCCCCTAGCCGCATCACCCACCGGAGCCGAGCGCTCCCCGCCGCCGGCCATGTCGCCGCCGCGGTTGCAACCCCCGCACGTCGCACCAGAGCACGTAGGCGTGCTCAGCGTTTCCTCAGGAAGCCGCAGATCCCACCAGTTCTTCGTGAAACGCGCCGTAGCGCCTAACCGTCGGTGCCCGAGCTCCGGCCGCCGCCGCGAGCTCGACTCCGGCGAGTAGAGCGCACCCCGTCCGCTCCTTCCTGCTCCGTTGGACGCGGAAGAGCACGGGCTACCTCCTGGTGGCCTTCGCGCGCCCATCCATTGCCTGTAGCTCAACTCCAGCGAGCCTCCGCCGTTGATTTGGTTGTCGCCGGCCGAACTCCGGCGAAGTCGACGTGGCACTGTCATTAGTCGCTAATGACCCCACTAACTAACCCCCTAGGCCACTGACAGCGGGCCCCACCCCTGGTCAAACCCCAGTCAGCGCTGGGTTTGACCGGGATTAGCTCCTGTGTCACTGACGTGTGGCCCCCACACGCCAGGTTTGACCTGGACCAGCCCGTTGACCCTGCTGACGTCACTGTGACGTGGGGCTGACGCAATAAACCATTTTCTGGATTTTTTTTATAATTCAGGAAATTCCAGAAAATTATATAAACTTCTATAAATCATAGAAAATTAACCGTAACTCCAAATTAAATAATTTATATATGAAAAATTATCAGAAAAATTCAAGGAATCCATCTGTACCATTTTCATGCATGTTAGAACAACTTATAGCTGCTGTTTAGCAAAAATCATATAAAGGGCATTTAAATAATCACATATGGAGTTTAAATTTGAATCTTGTATTCAAACCAACCCCATTTAATCTGGTTTTAGATGCATTAGCCCAAAACACATTCATTTTGCCATGTCATAGCATGCATCATATTGTGCATTGCATTGATCGTGCTTTTTTTGTATTGCCGGTATTTGTTCCCTCTCGATAGACGTGTACCGATGATGCGATCGTTGACACTGATGAAGACTCAATGCTATCTTCAGAAGTGCCAGGCAAGCAAAACCCCCTTGTTCATTCCGATACAATCCTACTCTCTCGCTCCTGCTCTCTTTTACTGCATTAGGACAACAACGATTCATCTGTTACTTGCTGCGGTAGCTGAACCCCTTTATCCTTTGCATGACCTGTCATTCCACAGTAAATAGATGAAACCCACTAGTATGAGTAGGAATTGTTTGAGCCCTGTTGTGCCTACTCATTCATGCTTGTTTGTCATGCCTGCTACTGCTTAGAGTTGAGTCAGGTCTGATTCATCGGGGATGAATCAGAGGCGTGTGAACATGTCCTACTGTGTGTGAGCTAAGTGTGTGAACACGATTTGGTAAAGGTAGCGGTGAGAGGCCATGTAGGAGTACATGGTGGGTTGTCTCATTGCAG
>NW_021214340.1:0-1621 GCF_002162155.2 Triticum dicoccoides | reverse complement strand
TTGCGTAGGCGGCCTCTCACAAGTCTGGAAGTGTTGTGGCAGTTGTAAACGCTCGGCACGCGTGTCCGGGGTGTGCCCCCCCTCACGGACGGCGCCGCCGCCGGTACCTGGAGGTGGGAAACGGACGCGTGGGGTCTACACGGAGGGGATCTTGCTGTGGGTCTAGCCCGGATGTTGCTCCAAAGTGTTCCTATGGGCTGACCTAACACAACCGGGTGGGGAGGTCCACTGGTCAAAGCCCGTCCGTGCAAAGTCAAAGGGCTAAATCCCGTGGTCAAACGCTACAGGGTTAGGCGGGACGGGGGCACTGGGGGTAGCAATGCCACCGGAGCGTCGCACCGGGCCCTCATACATGCGGGGTGGTGTGGTGGCATGTCCGAAGAGGCGGGACGCGTCTCCGGGGCGTGGCCCCCCCTCACGGACGGCGATGACACGGTAGTAGATGTTCTACGGTAACGATGCAGCGTCAATATTACTAAATACTCAGAGCGCGATAAAATCATGAGTTTTTTTGCACGACGTGGGCACATGTGCTATAGGAACGATGGTATTTTTTCATAATTTTTGGTGATGGAGAAGCATCCGAAAAATTCCCTCTACGGGGATTGCCCTTCGCGCGTCTACGGCTGTGGCCGGCGGCCAGCGGGGGCTAGCATGCCGCCAAATCTTGCGTAGGCAGCCTCTCACAAGTCTGGAAGTCTTGTGGCGATTGCAAACGCCCGGCACGCGTGTCCGAGGTGTGACCCCCCTCACGGACGGCGCCGCTGCCGGCACCTGGAGGGGGGAAACGGACGCGTGGGGTCTACACGGAGGGGATCTTGCTGTGGGTCTGGCCCGGATGTTGCTGCAAAGTGTTCCTATGGGCTGACCTAACACAACCGGGTGGGGAGGTCCACTGGTCAAAGCCCGTCCGTGCAAAGTCAAAGGGCTAGATCCCGTGGTCAAACGCTATAGGGTTAGGCGGGACGGGGGCACTGGGGGTAGCAATGCCACCGGAGCGTCGCACCGGGCCCTCATACATGCGGGGTGGTGTGGTGGCATGTCCGAAGAGGCGGGACGCGTCTCCGAGGCGTGGCCCCCCCTCACGGATGGCGATGACACGGTAGTAGATGTTCTGCGGTAACGATGCGGCGTCAATATTACTAAATACTCGGAGCGCGATAAAATCATGAGTTTTTTTGTATGACGTGGGCACATGTGCTATAGGAATGATGGTATTTTTTCATAATTTTTGGTGATGGAGAAGTATCCTAAAATTTCCCTCTATGCGGATTGACCTTCGGGCGTCTACGGCTGTGGCCGGCGGCCTCCGGGGGCTAGCATGTCGCCAAATCTTGCATAGGCGGCCTCTCACAAGTCTGGAAGTGTTGTGGCGGTTGCAAATGCCCGGCATGCGTGTCCGGGGTGTGCCCCCCTCACGGACGGCGCCGCCGCCGGCACCTGGAGGGGGGAAACGGACGCGTGGGGTCTACACGGAGGGTATCTTGCTGTGGGTCTGGCCCAGATGTTGCTCCAAAGTGTTCCTATGGGCCGCCCTAACACAACCGGGTGGGGAGGTCCACTGGTCAAAGCCCGTCCGTGCAAAGTCAAAGGGCTAGATCCCGTGGTCAAACGCTACAGG
>NW_021214339.1:0-1621 GCF_002162155.2 Triticum dicoccoides | reverse complement strand
TTGCGTAGGCGGCCTCTCACAAGTCTGGAAGTGTTGTGGCAGTTGTAAACGCTCGGCACGCGTGTCCGGGGTGTGCCCCCCCTCACGGACGGCGCCGCCGCCGGTACCTGGAGGTGGGAAACGGACGCGTGGGGTCTACACGGAGGGGATCTTGCTGTGGGTCTAGCCCGGATGTTGCTCCAAAGTGTTCCTATGGGCTGACCTAACACAACCGGGTGGGGAGGTCCACTGGTCAAAGCCCGTCCGTGCAAAGTCAAAGGGCTAAATCCCGTGGTCAAACGCTACAGGGTTAGGCGGGACGGGGGCACTGGGGGTAGCAATGCCACCGGAGCGTCGCACCGGGCCCTCATACATGCGGGGTGGTGTGGTGGCATGTCCGAAGAGGCGGGACGCGTCTCCGGGGCGTGGCCCCCCCTCACGGACGGCGATGACACGGTAGTAGATGTTCTACGGTAACGATGCGGCGTCAATATTACTAAATACTCAGAGCGCGATAAAATCATGAGTTTTTTTGCACGACGTGGGCACATGTGCTATAGGAACGATGGTATTTTTTCATAATTTTTGGTGATGGAGAAGCATCCGAAAAATTCCCTCTACGGGGATTGCCCTTCGCGCGTCTACGGCTGTGGCCGGCGGCCTGCGGGGGCTAGCATGCCGCCAAATCTTGCGTAGGCAGCCTCTCACAAGTCTGGAAGTCTTGTGGCGATTGCAAACGCCCGGCACGCGTGTCCGAGGTGTGACCCCCCTCACGGACGGCGCCGCTGCCGGCACCTGGAGGGGGGAAACGGACGCGTGGGGTCTACACGGAGGGGATCTTGCTGTGGGTCTGGCCCGGATGTTGCTGCAAAGTGTTCCTATGGGCTGACCTAACACAACCGGGTGGGGAGGTCCACTGGTCAAAGCCCGTCCGTGCAAAGTCAAAGGGCTAGATCCCGTGGTCAAACGCTATAGGGTTAGGCGGGACGGGGGCACTGGGGGTAGCAATGCCACCGGAGCGTCGCACCGGGCCCTCATACATGCGGGGTGGTGTGGTGGCATGTCCGAAGAGGCGGGACGCGTCTCCGAGGCGTGGCCCCCCCTCACGGATGGCGATGACACGGTAGTAGATGTTCTGCGGTAACGATGCGGCGTCAATATTACTAAATACTCGGAGCGCGATAAAATCATGAGTTTTTTTGTATGACGTGGGCACATGTGCTATAGGAATGATGGTATTTTTTCATAATTTTTGGTGATGGAGAAGTATCCTAAAATTTCCCTCTATGCGGATTGACCTTCGGGCGTCTACGGCTGTGGCCGGCGGCCTCCGGGGGCTAGCATGTCGCCAAATCTTGCATAGGCGGCCTCTCACAAGTCTGGAAGTGTTGTGGCGGTTGCAAATGCCCGGCATGCGTGTCCGGGGTGTGCCCCCCTCACGGACGGCGCCGCCGCCGGCACCTGGAGGGGGGAAACGGACGCGTGGGGTCTACACGGAGGGTATCTTGCTGTGGGTCTGGCCCAGATGTTGCTCCAAAGTGTTCCTATGGGCCGCCCTAACACAACCGGGTGGGGAGGTCCACTGGTCAAAGCCCGTCCGTGCAAAGTCAAAGGGCTAGATCCCGTGGTCAAACGCTACAGG
>NW_021214338.1:0-951 GCF_002162155.2 Triticum dicoccoides | reverse complement strand
GTTATCTCATTCGGAATGGATTGGGAGAAGTGCCTTCCATTTGCCGAATTCGCTTATAACAACAGCTATCAATCTAGCTTGGGTAAAGCCCCTTTTGAAGTTCTCTATGGACGACGGTGTCGAACACCCCTTAACTGGTCAGAGACCGGGGAAAGACAATTCTTTGGCCCGGATATGATTCAGGAAGCAGAAGAACAAGTTCGCATCGTTCGTGAAAAGTTGAAAACAGCCCAATCTCGTCAAAAGAGTCAATATGACCGAAAACATAAGGCTATGACTTTCGAGGTTGACGAGAAGGCTTATCTTCGGGTCACCCCTCTGAAGGGAACCCATCGTTTCGGTATCAAAGGCAAATTGGCTCCTCGTTACATTGGACCTTTTCGCATTCTCGCCAAACGAGGAGAAGTTACCTACCAGTTGGAACTACCTCCGCATCTCTCCGGAGTCCACGATGTCTTCCACGTTTCCCAACTCAGGTGTTGCTTCTCGGATCCTATCCGTGAAGTGGACCACGAAACGCTTGATCTCCAAGATAATCTTACATACCGAGAGTACCCCATTCGTATCCTCGATCGGGCCGAGCGTACCACTCGACGTCATAATATCAAGTTTCTCAAGGTTCAATGGTCGCACCATTCTGAGGATGAAGCAACTTGGGAAAGGGAGGATCGTCTTCGACTTGAGTATCCCGCCTTCTTCCCGGAGGAACCCAAATCTCGGGACGAGATTCTTTTGAGTGGGGGTGAGTTGTCACATCCTAGTTAGCCATGCATTAGAGTGTTGCATCATGTTTACTTTTTCATCAGAAACTTGAAATGGGGATGACAGAACCCCCAGTCCCCTCTGAAACCAACTAGGGTTTACTAAAAACTTTTTCAATGAACCTGAAATGCCCTTCTAAAATGCCCATCATTTTTGTCTTGGTTCAGAACCCCTGCCAAAAGTGGTGCA
>NW_021214337.1:0-1632 GCF_002162155.2 Triticum dicoccoides | reverse complement strand
GTCTCCACGCGCATTTGTAGTCGCTCTGCTTCCCGTTTGTGCAGGCCCAAGGCCCAAGAACAGCCCAATGTCCAGTCCAGGTAATAGAATAGAGGAGGTCGCTGACAACGCAAACCCCCCGTGGGCGCCAACTTTTTCTGTGATTTCACTATAATACACATGATTTGGGATTCGTAAAGGCAAGGCGCACGTGGATCATCTAGGTACAGGATTTCACATGAAGGAGGTTTTACCCAGATTCAGACTCATTGTTCTAGGGTAACATCTTATTCATGATGGATGTTTTTCTTTCATATGACAGTGTGTGTACGATGGTATCTAGGACCTGTTGATTCAGGTCATGTCTATCCGCTGATCGTTTTTAGATTTCCTCTTATTCTCGCCTTATAACGACTTTTGTGAGTCACGATCTAATAACCATGCCATGATAACTTCAGTTACTAAGGGAATTACCACGACACCATGAAGATGTCTTAACAACGTCATTGGTATTTTTTAGGGGTAGTAACGTCATTAGTAACGTCCGCACTGTCAGCCCAGCCGAGTAATTGTCCAGGTAGGCTGGTATGGACTCTGGTTGTTCGTGCCATGACGTGTGGAGTTTTAGTCATGTCTGTTTTGTCTAGGTGGCCTCTGCAGGGATTGTCGTTGATTTTGATATCATTAGATTCATCATGAAATGAATTTTCATACTCTCTCCGATTTATATTACTTGTCGCTCAAACGGATGTATATAGCACCAAAATACATCTACATACAACAAGTGTTTCAGTGAAAAGTAATATAGATAAGAGGGAGTATTTTATTTGCTTATAATTGTGGATGCCGATATTTTTCGCTCAGAACATGGTTAAAATTAAATAAATTTGACTTTAAAGAAAATTCACCATATGTTTTGGAACAGAGAGAGAGTATTTCATTTGGCGAGTAGGCAGGATGATGAAGTGTTTTTTCCATTTTTTTAATAATATGGTGTTTTGGTTGGCCTTTCACTGCTGTGGAGAAAATTTCTACATCGATGTCTACATGTACTATTTTGATGCTACAATCATATGTTGCCACTTTGGTTTTTTTGTGGTGAAAGGTGCGCGGGATTGATATGTTTTTATAAGCCGTTCCTCCCGATCGACTTTGAAAATCGTCGACCTGGTCAAAATCTTGAACTGAATTAAAATTGAATACCTTGATCGAATGAAAAGCTTCAAAATTAAGGAGCATAGTGAATTAAACTAATTTAATGAGAGAGCCTCTTGGTTAAATTTGTACACTTTAATCTCTCACATATCTTATCTTATATTTACTAATTGGAGGTACCTTTAAAGCCTTCTCATTAATCCACATCATCAAAATCAATTACATCGTTGGTTTAAATAATTATCACCGGAGATAAAAACAAAATTTATGTAACACAAATGGTCCAAAAAAGGCTCCTGACACGTTCAAATTGAGAGGGCATCCATCGTTGCCTTGAAAAAAGATATCGTCCTTCAATAAAAACACCAACGATGTAAAGGAAAAAAAAATAGATCAGATTCGTTGCCTTAAAAATCAGGGAAAATAGTGTGTGTGTGTGTGTGTGTGTGTGTGCGTGTGTGTGTAGTTAAATTTGTACACTTTGTAATCTCTCACATA
>NW_021214336.1:0-1099 GCF_002162155.2 Triticum dicoccoides | reverse complement strand
TATTGTTGGGTTCTTCCCCAGTTACCAGAATCATTCCCAGCATTTGCATTTTGTTCCCAGCTTGCACCACCAATGTGCCATTCTACCATGGGTCTCTTCCATTTCCGGTGATAAGCAAATTCATCCATTACGTTGTCTTCAACAAGGTAATCCACATCATCCAAGTCCGAGTATGCCATTCTACCGACCCCGCCAATCGATTGCTGTGATTTGCCTTAGGCTGATATAGAGAGTCTAAATGATCTCTATATCAAAGGTAATTCTTTTTGCCACTTAAGGGGATATTTCTACGAGTCACCGTCCCTAAGGTGCATCGTTATGGTATCATGGCAACTCAACTCCTTGCTACGTTGGCAATCGTTTACCACCTTCTTAAGTGTGGAATTATTGTCTACCTAGTGAACCTTCGTTATCCGTTTCTTTCCACCCCTCTTGATGTGTATCTCGTGTCTCAACCCGAAAGATGGTTCTATGTCTCATTCCGTAAGTTAATCTTGAGTTGCTCGATCTTCGAGGAGATCGACCCTTCTAGAGTCTCCTTCTTCCCCCCCCCCCTGTCATGTTGACAGGATTTCTCAGAGCAAGACGACAAGACAAAGATGGTGGACGAATCAAAGTCCATTTGAAGTGCAACTGGATCGTGAAGATTATACTAGTTTGCGTTTCCCCTTCACCTTACCCTACACTTGAATCTCGAGACGAGATTCTTGTTTAGTGGGGGTGAGTTGTCACATCCCTAGTTTCTGGCATTGCTCTAGGCTAGCTTCATGTGTGCATCATGTCTATATTTTTGAAACTTGAATTGAGGAATATTGGAAGCCTCAAAACCCTAAATAAAAGAGGGGCAAAAACCCTAGAAATCTCATTCATTGCTCCAAAAGGCTCTTCTTAAATGTTTGATAATTTTTGGTAAGGGTTTTGGTCCCAACCAAAATATTGAACATTTTTAAGGATTTATTTTTGGGACTTTGGATTTAATTCATTAGCTATTTGAATTTGAATTATATTCATATAATTAGAATATAATTTCAAATACCCCCTGAAATATTTTATAAGCTTTTGGAAAAGTCCATCTAGCAATATAAAATATTCAGAGGAG
>NW_021214335.1:0-1009 GCF_002162155.2 Triticum dicoccoides | reverse complement strand
TAACGGCTGTAAATGCTCAAAAAAGATTTGAGACATTCACAAAAATGGTGGCATAACCACTCAGAAGCACAATATCAAGGTTTGGAGATCAACAATTAACATACAGAGGTAGAAACTGAACTGAGGCTTAATCCAACAATCTATAAGTCTACGGATTAGTAACACGTGATCCTGATAGAAAGAAGAGAAAGCCTAGTTCTTAATCCCCGTAGAAGAGAAGATGATGACTCAGATCAGAAGGCCATGAGGTATAAGGAGTAAAAAGAGCCTTACGTTCCATCCCACAATCAATTCCCCTACATATAACTAAAGAATTTCTAGACTCAACTTCGACCAGTTTGGCTTGGTAATCCTACAGGCAGTCAAGCTCTGATACCAACGCTGTCAGGACCCCGACTCAATGCCACATCGATCTAGCATGTAACACCTCATATCACTTTGCGGCCTCACGCACGGTATTCCCACGGGTGTCATCTTACCTTTGCCCGGGACCGTTTGCGTCTTTTGGCACACGTATATGGTAGTGTCGCTAGCATCCATATGGTAAGGAGCCCGGGCTGACATGGCTAGTCGTAAACCCAAAGTAGCACAAACTTACAGGGACAGGCATCCATGACCCAACATCGAACGTGTCGGTCATCAGCGAGTGAATCCAGGCTGTAGCACTGGGCTAGCAGGACTCCGGTGAACCGGGCTGTAGCGGGCTAACAGGACTCCGGTATTCATCGCGTGACATTTCCCCGAAGGGACAGACACAGGAACGAAGAAGGACACATGCCGGCCAGCCTAAGTGTTCCGGAGCAGTAGCAAGCTACCATGGCTCAGTGGAAACACTAGGAGACATTTCCCGGTAAGAGAGGCTACTAAGGATAAACAACTAGATAGTCAGATCCCACACATACCAAGCATTTCAACAACATACACACAATATGCTCGATATGTGCAGATACAACATGGCATCACAACATGACTCTACGACTCAAGTAATTATTTATTAGGCTCCGAGGAG
>NW_021214334.1:0-910 GCF_002162155.2 Triticum dicoccoides | reverse complement strand
CGCAGCCACCGAACACACCCGCCGCCGCCGACGAGCTTCCCCGTGGCCACCGGCCACCCCTAGCCTCGCCGATGCGCCCAGGAGCTCCCCCTCGACCCCTCCTTCCTCCCCACCGACCCACGGCCCTACGGACGCGCCACAACGCCGCCGGCATCGCCGTTTCCATCGCCGGCCGCCGAGGATCCTCACCGTCAATTCGCCACCATCGTCGCTTCCCCGAGCTCGCTGACCCTCCCTGCACGATCCCCGTGAGTCCCTGCTTCGTTTCCCCCTAACCCCAAGCCCGATTTCGAGCTCTAGCCGCCCCCTCTACCGGAGCCGAGATGCCCCGCCGCACGGACTCGTCGCCGGCGAAGCCCCGGTGACCAAATGGCCCCGCGCGTGCGTCCGTTGCACTCGCAACGACCCGTGGAGCAACGCTAGCATGGCAGCTAGCTTGTTTGCAAGCCGCAGCGCTAACCCCGCACCCACCCAAGCTCCGGTCGCCGCCTCGAGCTCCATTCCGGCGAACCCCGGCCACCCCCGCACCTCCCGTTGGTCCCCCTAGATGCGCACGGGCGCGGGCTACCTCCTGGTGCCCTTGGCGCGTCGATCCGATGCCCCTAGCGCAAGTCCGGCGTTCCCCCGCCGTGCGGAATGGTCGCCGCCGGCGAAACTCCGGCGACTGCCGATGTGGCACGCCTAATTAGCACTAATGACCACACTAAACACCCCCACAGCCACTGACAGTGGGCCCCACCCCTGGTCAAACCCCAGTCAGCGCTGGGTTTGACCGGGATTAGCTCCTGTGTCACTGACGTGTGGACCCCACACGTCAGGTTTGACCTGGACGGCGCCCGTTGACCTGCTGACGTCATGCCAACGTCATGCTGACGCAATATTCATTTTCTGGAATTTAGTTTATTTTATT
>NW_021214333.1:0-1540 GCF_002162155.2 Triticum dicoccoides | reverse complement strand
ATCCCGCCGCCGCCGCCGCATGGACGCCGCCCGCCAGCGGTCGGCCGCCTCGCAGTCACCGGGTCCTCGCCGCCGCCTTCATCTCGCGCCGGCCGGCGACCTTGCCGGCGCCGCCCGTCGTCATGTGGCTCTGGCGCTGCCCGTCGTCATGTGGCTCCGGCGCCGCCCCGACCCCACCGGACCTCTCCTTCCCCGGCCTCCCTCGACCTCCTCCTCGTCTCCGGCCGCTCTCCGGCGAGTCTCTCCGGCGAGATCCGTGCTGCATCAAAATCCGTGCCAAGAACCCTAGATCTGGAGGTCCAATTTCTACTAAGTCCCTGAGTTTTCATGTTTCAAATGCCCATGTTCATCATGTCATAACTTTGCATCCGTAGCTCCGTTTTGGGCATATAGCATATCAAAATGTTCTTCTCAGAGAGCACATCGTTTCATCTCAGTGCATCATTTTCATTTGAGTTCATCTTGATGCCCGAAATACTGTTGGAAGAGTGCTATTTGAGATTATTGTTAGATCTGCTGCACCAAATAGCTATTTGTCATTTTTGCCATGATTATTGTGTGCGTGATATGCCCATGAGTTCTGCATGTGTTTTGTTACATGCCATGCCATCTTTCCAGGGGTGCTATCCATGTATTTTTATGATGTGTGTGGTGACTAGCACAATCTTGCAAAGTGGTGCATTCGTTAATGCTGATTTCAGGGACTTAGCATTTCCACTAAGTCCTTGATCTGTTTATTTCAATATGCCATATGTTCATGTTGTTTCTTAGTGATCCGTGCCTCTTTTGAGGATGATCAGTAAGGATGTTTTGTTAATCTTGTAGTGCTCTATCCATCCATGTCTTTGTTTGCAATTATGGAGCACCCTAGCTTGAGTCAATCGAGCTCTACTTTTGCCATTTCGTGAATCTGGGCAGATTGTCTACTTGTTAGCGATTTTGCCGAGGATAGTGGTCTTGTTGTGTCTTAAAGAGTCCTTGGCTATGCCGACTCGGGGATGCTTCGTATGTCATGTGCACTGCCTTGTACATGATGGTGATGTACGATCGAGCCCGTGTAGGCCCCACCATGAAAACTTCGGACGAAATCTCTATCATATGTTTGTTCCGGCTTATTCTGCAAGCCAATCCTTTGTTTTGTTTTGAGTTGTGGTATTCGAGTTGCTTCAAAGTCAAATGTTGATTCCATACCTTTCCCAAGTGGTGTTCTCATATTCCTATGTGAATACTAATCCTTCTCGATCATCGAGTTTGTCATTTCAATTTCTTTCACCGGCGTGTTTTTCTTCAAGTGGATCCGATCATTTCAACAACCGCAAGATCAAGCATCAGTTCTTCTCAATGGGGTTCGTTTCAACCATTCCAAATTGTCTTTGTTTTTCCCACCCTCCCTCCCTTTGTTTTTCTCCAAGGATTCAGATCTCTTAATCGAGTATCCATCTTACTGATGTGAAGTCTCTCCATTCTTTTCTATCAATATTCTTATCCGGTGATTCTCATGAAGATTCTAACGGAGCTTCAAGTTCGTCTCTCATCACTC
>NW_021214332.1:0-3439 GCF_002162155.2 Triticum dicoccoides | reverse complement strand
GCTCGTGGATGACCAGCTCTCTCCCACCGTGCCGTGTCGGGCTTCGTCCCCGACGAGCCGGCGATGGAGTGTTCCTCCGGCGCAAGCCGGAGCGCTGCGGCGTGCGTGATCCACCATGTCCCGACATGATCACCACAAGGCTCTAATGCCAATTGTAGTTGCAGGATCAGTTCTCTGAACTCTTTCTCTCACGAAGAACTCGAGTGTTTGCGCTGCGTTCGGCCTCTGCAGCCTTTTCCCTTTTTCTTCTTATTCAGTCAAGTGCTTCAGAACAGAAACTACAAGATACCCGGTCCAAGAGCGGGTTGATCGGACGTGCCATCCCACGAACTCCCGATCGCTAGGGTGTGGCCGTCACACGTTTACAATCATGCCATCCCACGATCCACCTGTGACGGCTCAGCTACACAAACTAACTGAAAGTCTGAAACTACGCCAAGTCAGGAACAGATTCCACGCTGCATGGCCCTTTATTTTAGCTAAGAAACAACTAGAGGATAACAAACAGCTCAACGGGATTATTTGCTAACATTTTGCAACGTGCATAAGCTGCTGGGGCAGGGGAGAAACCTGCAGGGCATATATAAACTTGTTCAGGGATGACGATATGGTTTGATTCAGGTAAACCTTGTTCCTGTAGAAAGCAGTAGTACATGAGTGCTTATATTATATATAAATGCAGCTTTACTACTGTAGGAAAATTTGCTTCACCCCTTCGGTTTTAATTTGGCCATGTTATGTGACGGCACTTTAGTACTGAACTTGTAGATAACCATGACGTGCTCTCGTCCTGCAAACGCTCTATCGAGGCCTGCGTGTCTCTGTGTTTTTTGCTCCAAAATTAATGGAAAGACTAAAATCTCTGAAGCTTGGCCTTTTGTTGACAGGAACAAGCAAGAGCTCTTCTTTTGCATTAGAGAAGAAGGAAAACAGTGCAAGTTACAGGGGAATGACAAGGCCCCAGCATACAGTACAAACAAACACTGGCGACAGTTCTTGACCTCAGTCGATCCAAGGCCTCCTCTGAGATTCCATCCGAGTTAGGGCCGCAGCCCGCATGGTTACAAGGCCCCAGGCAAGGAACAAGAACTTTCTGCTGTTTGTTGCGCCGTTGTTTGGTCATGGAGAGAGCGTACCTGTCTCTGTTTGCGAGTTTGCCTCCTGTTTTCTGTTCAGCTGCATTTAGTCCTTGGTTTCCCAATGCATCAACCTTGCCGTTTCCAAAGGGATGTTGATGAGAAATACCATTTTGTTGCAGCTATCGATGGATAGATGTGATGCTGCAATGCACGATACTTATGGAATAATAAAAAAAAATAGACATTGCCATTGCCATTACAGATGGCTTGAACCATCTCTACAGAGAGTCAGAGATGGAATCAACAACATACAAGAATAATAGAATTTGCCACAAGTTTGAAAAAGATGCAAGAATGGTACGTAGTACAACATTTTGTCCCAATGAGTTAACAAATAAAGAGCAAGTAGCTGGCCCAATAATGTTTATTACATATAAACCTCAAAGTACTATCAGAAATCATGACCATAAGACAGATGGTTGAAGTCACACCATGTCAAGGAGATCAGAGTTGAATGTTTTACCAAGCCGAAATCTGAGCTTCAACACCGGCCATTCGCCCAGCAGCTTAGTGAAAATGGGCAACAAAGCTACCATGACGCAAATTGCAATAGCCAACCAGTGAAGACGTGGAGCCAACACAGTGTATAAACCAGTTGAAAAAGCCGTAGTTGTTGCCACATATGCAAACCACATAAGCTTCTTAGTGGCGGATATGTAATAAATCAAGAACTCATAATCCCCCCACCTTGCTATGATGCATATGAAGGAGACAGCAAAGGAGCAGCACATTGCTAAGACGTCAGAAATCAAGAATGCTTGAAATGATAACTTCCTAGACATGATGGGAAGTCCCTCGCTTCCGGCGTCATTGCTGTATCCTCCAGGCAGGGTGAAGGCAGCGGCAAAGGTGACTGTCGTGATGAGGATCGCCACTAGCGAAGTGTTGCTTGTGTATGTTTGAGTTAGTGACTTCGCCTCCTTCCTTGATTCTAAGGTCGCTTTGTGTTTGGTATGCGTGTGAAGATTATAAAGAGTTTTGGCATCTTGCGGATCAGCTCTCGCCATAAGCATGCTCACTTCATTCTGCACATATTCAAAGAAGGCGCACATGAAGATCATAGTGTAATAACAGAGATTTGCAATTCTATTACATGGATCTATAGTATTGAGAAAAAGTGAACAAAAATTAAATTTGAGCATATATTTAAATTGATAAGCAAACTAGTCGATGATGTTGGTAATACTGAAGTACAAATATGTTACTCCCTCTGCTCCATATTGTAGCATATAGATTTTTTGAAAAGTCAAGTATCGCAAACTTTGACCAAATTTATGGAGAAAAACTTTTACATCTAGAATGCCAAAGTTATATCATTAGATTCATTACAAAATGAACTTTTATACGTTATAATTTTGGTATTGTAGATATAAATAGTTATCTCTAAAACAATGGTCAAAGTTTTGAAAGTTTGACTTAAAAAAAATTCTATATGCACCACATTATGAAACGGATGGACTATATAAATTTATAGACAAAATTTAAATTTGTAATATAAAGTTTTCTATGTCACTATTAGTCTTAGAACAGAGCCAAATAGTGGACTACAAAAATTTTGTATGTTGCAGCATTGATGGTTCTATGGTGAGTTCCTTTCAGAACAATACAGTAAAGAGTTTTTTTCTTTCTTTTTTGTAACTGTGTGCGTGTGTGTGTGTGTATTGATAATATACATACCCAGTTTAAAGTCTTCGCATCATCAATGACATGAGCTAATACCCAAGCTGCTGTAACACCTTCATTATCAACCACAGTTGTGTCTATGTCATCGTGAGACAGCAAAGCAACAACCATTTTAGGATTGCACTTCTCTACCGCCAAATGTAGAGCAGTTTTCCCGTTGGAGTCTCGCATGTTAATGAGTTTCCGAAGTTGTGGGGTCCTCAAGATGAATTCTGTGAACTCCACTTGATCATCGTATACAGCTACATGGAGGGATGTCCAACAGGCATCTTGTGTTGAACGGTAAGGAGTATCAGGACAGTATTTAAGAAGCTCTTCAGCAACATCGAGGTGACCTTCATATGCAGCATAACTAAGGAAAGGATTACCATTACTTGGCACCTCATACCCTAAAGAGCAATCATGTTCCAGCAATACTCGTAACACGTCAACCAGGCCACGATATACAGCTGAACTTAGCGGAGTACACCCATTGTTATCGGCTTCTTTGGCCAGCCCAGGACGTGTTTCCACAATTCTCTTAGCCAAACCTGAAAACAAATCAGTACATGAACAACGGTTAATTAGCAATGGGATGACGATAGTCCTTGTGAGGACTAGTAATGATATACTAGAAT
>NW_021214331.1:0-2142 GCF_002162155.2 Triticum dicoccoides | reverse complement strand
CTATATGTTGCTGCTAATGTTCGGGCGGTCAGCGTAGCTATTGTGGTGGAGCGAAAGGAGGTAGGTAAGGAGCATCCGGTTCAACGTCCGGTCTATTATATCAGCGAGGTGCTCATTGAGTCCAAGCAAAGGTATCCGCATTGGCAGAAGCTGGTGTATGGAGTTTTTATGGCAAGCCGGAAGCTTAAACAATATTTCCAAGGGCACTCAATTACGGTGGTCAGTTCTGCTCCTTTGGGAGATATCATTCAGAACTGGGAAGCAACTGGCCGGATTGCAAAGTGGGCCATAGAGCTGGGGCCGTACGGTTTGAAGTATGTGCCTCGGACAGCGGTTAAGTCTCAAGCACTTGTTGATTTCATCAATGATTGGACAGAAATGCAAGCACCTGAAGAAAAGCCGGATCATACGAATTGGACCATCCATTTTGACGGATCCAGGCAGTTGGAAGGCTCGGGGGCTGGAGTCGTATTAACTTCCCCACGAGGTGATAAGTTTTGTTATGTTCTCCGTTTAATGTTCCCTTGTACTAACAATGCAGCTGAGTATGAAGCCTTGCTCCATGGTCTCCGGATGGCAAAGGAGATGAATCTAAGTCGAGTTAAGTGCTTCGGTGACTCAGACTTTGTGGCTCAGTAAGTGTCTGGCACTTGGGACTCCAAGGACCCACTCATGGCAGCATATCGTCGTGAGGTGGATACTGTCGCAGGTTATTTCAAAGGCTATTAGGTGGACCACGTGGATCGGCGGAAAAATGAAGCGGCAGATGCTTTAAGCCGGCTGGGCTCTCAGCACAAACCGGTCCCGCCCAATGTATTTCTGGATGTGCTGCACAACCCGTCGGTCAAGATCCCTGGTGAAGAGGATTTGGCTATTGCTGATCTGGAGGCTCAATTGGAGGCGGCTCTTCATGTTATTCCAGATTGGACGCTTCCTTACCTGGCGTACAAGAACCGGGGTGAGTTGCCAGAGGATGAGATTCTAGCCCGGCAGATAATCCGGCGATCCAAGTCCATGGCTATCATCAACGGCGAGTTGCATCATTGCAGTATATCAGGAGCTTTTCAACGCTGCGTGTCTCCTGAAGAAGGCCGTGAATTTTTGCGTGAGATCCATGAAGGAGATTGTGGTCACCACGACGGTTCAAAGTCTCTGGTGGCCAAAGCATTTCGCCATGGTTTTTATTGGTTAACTGCTCATGCTGATGCAGAGGATCTGGTCAGACGATGTGATGGTTGCGAAAGGTTTTCAAAGCGTGCTCATGTACCGGCTCAAGAATTGAGAATGATTCCAATTACTTGGCCGTTTGCGACCTGGGGGCTGGATATGGTTGGGCCTTTTAAAAGGTCCAAAGATAAGAAGACCCACCTCCTGGTGGCGGTAGACAAGTTTACAAACTGGGTGGAGGCAGAACCTGTTAGCAAGTGTGATGCGGCCACGGCGGTTCAGTTCATCAAAAATGTGATTTTCCGGTTTGGCTTTCTGCATAGTATTATCACAGATAATGGTACCAATTTGTCCAAAGGTGCTATGAAGGAGTTCTGCGAACGAGAGCACATCCGGCTCGACATTTCATTAGTGGCACATCCACAGTCCGATGGTCAAGCAGAAAGAGCTAATCAAGAGATCCTGAGAGGCATCAAGCCCCGGCTCATGGTTCCTTTGCAGAGAACGCCGGGTTGTTGGGTAGAAGAATTACCATGTGTGCTATGGAGCATCAATACAACGCCCAATAGATCAACAGGGTATACACCGTTCTTCATGGTTTATGGAGCGGAGGCGGTTCTCCCCAGTGATATCCGTCATGATTCACCTCGTGTAACGGCTTATATTGAAGCGGACAACGAGACAACACAGCAAGATGCTTTGGACCGGTTGGATGAAGAGCGTGACATCGCAGCCGCCCGATCGGCGATTTACCAGCAGGATCTTCGTCGTTATCACAGTCGCCGGGTCAGAACCAGAACCTTTTAGGAGGGAGATTTGGTGCTTCGGCTCATCCAAGATCAGACTGGTATGCATAAGTTATCCCCACCTTGGGAGGGGCCTTTCGTGGTCAGCAAGAATCTGCACAACAGGTCATACTATCTGATCGATATTCGAGAACATAAGGACTCACGTACATCAGAGGAGGAGACCAAC
>NW_021214330.1:0-824 GCF_002162155.2 Triticum dicoccoides | reverse complement strand
TGAAATTGAAAAGCATTTCAAATGAACTCAGAAAAGGATGAAAGTTGGCATGGTATCATAATTTCACCCACATAGCATGTGCAAAAAAGTAGAGAGGGTTACCGCAAAAACTGGATACACTTCGTGTACAAAATGGACAATCTGTTTCGAAGTATCAGGGTTTCGGACGAAAACTCATCCGTTACAAAGGCATTTCATTTTTAAATAACTTAAGCATTACCAAATTGAATATAATGATAAAACACACTAATATTAAACATAATAAAAAAGAATCACTGGAAAATGTATTTTTAAAGTTAAGTTATTCACAAACTAGTGATTCACACAAATTTCAAATAATTCAAAATTTAAACTATTCAAATTTAAAAACTACCGGCACTAACTGAAAGTTTCTAAAAACTATCAAAAATATTCACAAAGAAACTCTAAATACAGCAAAAAAAACAACTAAAAATAAATAAAACAAAATAAATAAAACAAAATAAATAAAGCAGAAAAGAAAAAACTAAATGAAAAAAGCCCACCTACCGGGCCACAGCGGCCCGCATACGACTAGAAACCCAACCTGTTGTCGGGCCAGGATGCAGGCCCGCAAGCCCAATAGGCCCCACAGGGCAGAGTAGCAGAGGTAGGCCCAGAAGGCCTGCTTTAGAGAGGAGCTCGAGACAGCAGCGGCTGCGGGGCTTATAAGCAGGTGTGAGCGCCCTTCGGCTAGCGAGGTGGGACTAAACTTCTGCGCCCCTCGCCTGGCAGCGCACCCCCTTTAGTACCGGGTCGTGGCACCAACCGGTACTAAAGGGGGGGCCTTTAGTACCGGTTGGAGC
>NW_021214329.1:0-893 GCF_002162155.2 Triticum dicoccoides | reverse complement strand
ACTTCATTTGTTATTTTTCATGCATTTACTGATTATTTTGAGCTATAAGACCATGAAATTGAAAAGCATTTGAAATGAATCTGAAAATGTTCCAAGTTGGCATGGTATCATCATTTCACCCACATAGCATGTGCAAGAAAGTAGAGAGGCTTACGGCAAAAACTAGATGCACTTCGTGTACAAAACAGAAAATCTCCTTTGAAGTATCGGGGTTCCATATGGAAATTCATCTGTTACAAAGGGATTTCATTTCTTTTGAACGTATTTGAATCCCCTTGTTTTTATGTGTTCAAAATGCACCATTCAAATCCACATCGTCAATTTACAACCCTTTCTGAATTCATTTGTTATTTTTCATGCATTTACTGATTATTTTGATCTATAAGACCATGAAATTGAAAAGCATTTGAAATGAACTCTGAAAAGGTTCCAAGTTGTCATGGTATCATCATTTCACCCACATAGCATGTGCAAGAAAGTAGAGAGGCTTACGGCAAAAACTGGATGCACTTCATGTACAAAACAGACAATCTCCTTCGAAGTATCAGGGTTTCATACGGAAACTCGTCTGTTACAAAGGGATTTCATTTCTTTTGAACTTATTCGAACCCCCTTGTTTTTCTATGTTCAAAATGCACCATTCAAAGCCACATCATCAATTTACAACCCTTTCTTACTTCATTTGTTATTTTTCATGCATTTACTGATTATTTTGAGCTATAAGACCATGAAATTGAAAAGCATTTGAAATGAATTTAAAAATGTTCCAAGTTGGCATGGTATCATCATTTCACCCACATAGCATGTGCAAGAAAGTAGATAGAATTACGGCAAAAACTAGATGCACTTCGTGTACAAAACAGAAAATCTCCTTTGAAGTATCAGGGTTCCAT
>NW_021214328.1:0-1063 GCF_002162155.2 Triticum dicoccoides | reverse complement strand
TTCCTACGCACACGCAAGATCATGTGATGCATAGCAACGAGGGAAGAGTATTGTCTACGTACCCAACGCAGACCGACTGCGGAAGCGATGACACGACGTAGAGGAAGTAGTCGTACGTCTTCTCGATCCAACCGATCAAGCACCGAAACTACGGCACCTCCGAGTTCAAGCACACGTTCAGCTCGATGACGATCCCCGGACTCCGATCCAGCAAAGTGTCGGGGAAGAGTTTCGTCAGCACGACGGCGTGGTGACGATCTTGATGAACTACAGCAGCAGGGCTTCGCCTAAACTCCGCTACAGTATTATCGAGGAATATGGTGGCAGGGGGCACCGCACACGGCTAAGGAATCGATCACGTGGATCAACTTGTGTCAACTTGTGTGTTTGGGGTGCCTCTACCTTAGTATATAAAGGAGCCAAGGGGGGAGGGGGCGCCGGCCAAGAGAGAGAGGCGCAGGAGGAGTCCTACTCCTACCGGGAGTAGGACTCCCCCCCCAATCCTATTCCAACTAGGATTCCCAAGGGGGAAAGAGGGAGAGGGGTGGCCGGCCACCTCTCCTAGTCCTAATAGGACTAGGGGAAGGGGGGAGGCGCGCAGCCCCCTTGGGCTGCCCCTTTCTCCTTTCCACTAAGGCCCATGAAGGCCCATATGGCTCCCGGGGGGTTCCGGTAACCTCCCGGTAACCCGGTAAAATCCCGATTTCACCCGGAACACTTCCGATATCCAAATATAGGCTTCCAATATATCAATCTTTACGTCTCGACCATTTCGAGACTCCTCGTCATGTCCGTGATCACATCCGGGACTCCGAACAACCTTCGGTACATCAAAATGTATAAACTCATAATATAACTGTCATCGTAACCTTAAGCGTGCGGACCCTACGGGTTCGAGAACAATGTAGACATGACCGAGACACGTCTCCGGTCAATAACCAATAGCGGGACCTGGATGCCCATATTGGCTCCTACATATTCTACGAAGATCTTTATCGGTCAGACCGCATAACAACATACGTTGTTCCCTTTGTCATCGGTATGTTACTTGCCCGAGATTCGA
>NW_021214327.1:0-1004 GCF_002162155.2 Triticum dicoccoides | reverse complement strand
AGCAAAAATTGAAATTAAAAAAAGGTGGTACATATAGAGAGCGCTCATCGCCAAATTATGCATATAGTACTATTAAAAAAGCTAGTACGTGCTTAATTGGGGTGCTAAATTCTATTAAAGAAATACTAGTAGTATGTACATACTGAAGAGTTAAAGTAACGAGAAGAAACATAACATAGTTCTGTTGGGGGCTCAGCACAACACACTCCTCAAATTAAACTAAGCACACCTGAAATTAAACTATGCAACTAATCCGATAGACACTGCATTAGAAGTTTAGAACCACCATGAGCAACGACACTGCCACCTTACTCGGAGTCCTCGTCCACGTCCTCGACTTTGTCCTTGTCCCTCTCCCTCTTGGCCGATACTTCTTTGCTTGAACCGCACACTTGGCTGTTGCTCTTCATCCAACCCTTGTAGACATTGAAACAAAGGTAGCCATCCATTGCAGCGTAGTGGATGTGGTCTATATCTAGTACATTCCGCTGCCATGCATGACGATGAAACGTGTAATGAGGTTTCTCCAGTTTATGGTACGAAGGATGAACCATGGCTCCTGCTAGGGTCAGCATTGAAGGCTGGCGAGAGGGCGCCAGCTGATTCTTCTGGTGGTCGAAGGGGTTGTCTACAATGAGGCCTATCCGACCCAGGACTTCTTTGTCGTTCTTAAAGTCTACAGTAACGAATTTCACTGTTTTGTCCTTGAGGAAGTTCTTAAAATCCTGGCACTCAACGTCGGCATGGCATATGTGGTAGACCAAGCAAACGTTATGTACGCAAACCTGGATCACGGTGGGCTTCTTCCACTCTTCGTCCTTTAGATCCTTCTCTGGTCCCAAGACTGTGGTGTACTCAACATCTAGCCCAGCGACCCACTCATCATCTGAGTTTTCGAACATGCGTCTGAAGCGAGAAAGGCATCCTTTCACCCTCGCAGAAGAACGGGTGTAGGTGACATCGAACTCATCGCCGGTGATGGTTCTAACCTTGTACTCACCGCC
>NW_021214326.1:0-1004 GCF_002162155.2 Triticum dicoccoides | reverse complement strand
AGCAAAAATTGAAATTAAAAAAAGGTGGTACATATAGAGAGCGCTCATCGCCAAATTATGCATATAGTACTATTAAAAAAGCTAGTACGTGCTTAATTGGGGTGCTAAATTCTATTAAAGAAATACTAGTAGTATGTACATACTGAAGAGTTAAAGTAACGAGAAGAAACATAACATAGTTCTGTTGGGGGCTCAGCACAACACACTCCTCAAATTAAACTAAGCACACCTGAAATTAAACTATGCAACTAATCCGATAGACACTGCATTAGAAGTTTAGAACCACCATGAGCAACGACACTGCCACCTTACTCGGAGTCCTCGTCCACGTCCTCGACTTTGTCCTTGTCCCTCTCCCTCTTGGCCGATACTTCTTTGCTTGAACCGCACACTTGGCTGTTGCTCTTCATCCAACCCTTGTAGACATTGAAAAAAAGGTAGCCATCCATTGCAGCGTAGTGGATGTGGTCTATATCTATTACATTCCGCTGCCATGCATGACGATGAAACGTGTAATGAGGTTTCTCCAGTTTATGGTACGAAGGATGAACCATGGCTCCTGCTAGGGTCAGCATTGAAGGCTGGCGAGAGGGCGCCAGCTGATTCTTCTGGTGGTCGAAGGGGTTGTCTACAATGAGGCCTATCCGACCCAGGACTTCTTTGTCGTTCTTAAAGTCTACAGTAACGAATTTCACTGTTTTGTCCTTGAGGAAGTTCTTAAAATCCTGGCACTCAACGTCGGCATGGCATATGTGGTAGACCAAGCAAACGTTATGTACGCAAACCTGGATCACGGTGGGCTTCTTCCACTCTTCGTCCTTTAGATCCTTCTCTGGTCCCAAGACTGTGGTGTACTCAACATCTAGCCCAGCGACCCACTCATCATCTGAGTTTTCGAACATGCGTCTGAAGCGAGAAAGGCATCCTTTCACCCTCGCAGAAGAACGGGTGTAGGTGACATCGAACTCATCGCCGGTGATGGTTCTAACCTTGTACTCACCGCC
>NW_021214325.1:0-1223 GCF_002162155.2 Triticum dicoccoides | reverse complement strand
TTTGAGACATTTGACAAAGGATTTCGTACACACTCAACATCATCATATCAAAGTTCTGAATCCATTCTAACAACATAATGTGGTAGTAGAACTGAACTAGGCTTGTATCCATCAAACTTATAAGGTACTACTGATTAGTAACACGTGATCCTGATAGAGAGAACAGATCCTAATTCCTTAACCCCCGGTGGAAGAATGGACTGACTCAGATCAGAATGTCATAAGATAAAGGAGTAAAAAGAGCCTTATGTTCCAACCCACAAACAATTCCCCTACATATAACTAAAGAATTTCTAGACTCAACATCGACCAGTTTGGCTTGGAGAACCTACAGGCAGTCCGGCTCTGATGCCAACGCTGTCAGGACCCCGACTCGATGTCACATCGATCTAGCCGGTAACACCTCATATCACTTTGCGGCCTCACGCACGGTATCCCCACGGGTGTCGCCTTACCTTTGCCCGGGACCGTTTGCGCCTTTTGGCTCACGTATATGATAGTGTCGCTAGCATCCATATGATAAAGAGCCCGGGCTAACATGACTAGTCGTAAACCCAAAGTGGCACAGACTTACAGGGACAGGCATCCATGACCCAGCTTCGAACGTGTCGGTCATCAGCAAGTGGGTCCGGGCTGTAGCACTGGGCTAGCAGGACTCTGGTAAACCGGGCTGTAGCGGGCTAACAGGACTCCGGTACTCAAAGCGTGACATTTCCCCGAAGGGACAGACACAGGAACGAAGAAGGACACATGTCGGCCAGCCTAAGTGTTCCAGAGCAGTAGCAAGCTACCATGGCTCAGCGGTAACACTAGGAGACATTTCCCGGTAAGAGAGGCTACTAAAGATAAACGACTAGATAGTCAGATCCCACACATACCAAGCATTTCAATCATACACACAATATGCTCGATATGTGCAAATACAACGAAGCATCACAACATGACTCTACGACACAAGTACTTTATTTAAGGCTCAGAGAGCCATACATAACATACACAAAGGTACGGGTCACACGACCCAACATTCAAGTCATACAGTCATACAAACCAGCAGCGGAAGTAACTTGTCTGAGTACAGACAACTAGTAAAATAAAAGAGGCTTGGAAAGCCTAGCTATACTACATGGTCCTTCACAAGCTCAGGGTCACCACCTGGGTCTTTAGCCTACTCGTTGATGTCAACGTCTACATAGAACCCATCAGAAGGGGTTGCAGCGTCTTCT
>NW_021214324.1:0-1068 GCF_002162155.2 Triticum dicoccoides | reverse complement strand
CTTCTACATGATGACTGTGTACAGCATCACAGTCGTGATCATCTCCTGGGGATTCTTCGTCTTCTCGCCCGCCCGAGCCGCGGTGGTTGTCTTGCTGCCCTTCCTCATTTCTTGCCCGGCCCGCATGGACGACTTCGTAGTCATCTTCATCACCTTGCCACCGATAGCCATCCATGAAACCACGCAACAGCAGGTGGTCCCGCACCTGCCCGGAATCCGGGTCCGCAATAAGGCTCTTCAGCTTGCATCTTCGACACGGACATCTTATCTCCGTCTCGTTCTTTTGAAGCATCTCGGCCTTCGCGGACCTCAAAAACCTATTCACGATGCCTTCGGTCATCGTGCGGACCATGGTCACCTGCGGGGTAGAGCAAAACGATATTTTAGAACCAAACAAAAATTTGGCATGACTTTCCCTAAAAATAGGACCAAAAAGAATTCTTAATGCCAAAATTCTCGCCGAAACGGAAATGAATCAACATTCCGGCAAAATATTGGCAACTATCGCATATCAAATACCGGTACACCTACAAACACAAACACATATGCAACACCACAAACATATGCAACACCACGAACATACATAGATCTAGCTAGGCCGTAAAAAGTGCATGTGCACATTGTTGTAAGGAGAACAACCTAAATATAGCTTCCCCCCTTACTTACCTATTAAAACAAGGTAATTTAACCACTTAATTTGAATGAATCTATGGTGGAAATGAGGTGAAAAAGAGGAGGCACCCGAGACAAGGAGGAGGTGGAGAGAATGAAGTGGGGAGAAAGTGAGTGTGTGGGTAGGAGAGGCTGTCCCAAATATCTTGTTGCTGCCCACTTACTAATGGCGCACCTCTTGCATGGTGCGCCATTACTAGTTACAACTACTAATGGCGCACTTGAGCAGGATGCGCCATTAGTATGTTTGGATAGGCGCACTAGTTCAAAAAAAAATTCTATACTAATGGCGCACCCACTGCCTGGTGCGCCATTAGTAGTTACAACTACTAATGGCGCACTTGGGCAGGATGCGCCATTAGTATGTTTGGATAGGCGCACTAGTTCAAAAAAAAA
>NW_021214323.1:0-1132 GCF_002162155.2 Triticum dicoccoides | reverse complement strand
TAGCATCCATATGATAAAGAGCCCGGGCTGACATGGCTAGTCGTAAACCCAAAGTGGCACTAACTTACAGGGACAGGCATCCATGACCCAGCATCGAACGTGTCGGTCATCAACGAGTGAATCCAGGCTGTAGCACTGGGCTAACAGGACTCCGGTGAACCGGGCTGTAGCGGGCTAGCAGGACTCCGGTATTCATCGCGTGACATTTCCCCGAAGGGACAGACACAGGATCGAAGAAGGACACATGCCGGCCTGCCTAAGTGTTCCGGAGCAGTAGCAAGCTACCAGGGCTCAGTGGAAGCACTAGGAGACATTTCCCAGTAAGAGAGGCTACTAAGAATAAACAACTAGATAGTCAGATCCCACACATAGCAATACACATTACACGTACGCATAACATGCAAGTATGTGCTGTACAACATGGCATCACAGCATAACTCAACAATCATATAGATTAAGGCTCAGAAGAGCCATCATAGCATTATTACAAACAGGGGTCACCTGACCCAACAGTCAGAGCAATCAAGCAACAAACGGAAGCATTACATGTCTGAGTACAGACATCTATAAATGAAAAAGGCTGAAAGCCTGACTATCTACAACATCCGATCAAGATCGTAGCTGAGGTACTAGCTACTAGTCGAAGTCCACGAGAACACTAGTAAGACCGAAATCTCCGCTGCAAAAACATAAATAAAGCAACATGAGTACAAAGGTACTCAGCAAGACTTACATCAGATCCTATCGTACATGCATTTGTATCAAGAGGGTAATGTGGGGTTTAGTTGCAGCAAGCCAGCTTTGACTCTGTGGCTATCCTGTTCTACGACTACCAGAAACTCTGGAGGTGAGACAACGTACACGAGTCCACTAATCACCATACAATACACTACTATGGATTCATCCCCGTCTCCCTACGAGAAGGCCATCCATAGCACTCACACTTGTCTTGAGCATTTTAGAGTATCCACTTCAAGTTGTCTATGTACCATGTAAGCATCCAAGAAGTCCATAACCGCGGACCCGGCTATTCGAATAGATCATGTTAACCCTGCAGGGGTGTACTTCTTCACACACGCTCTCGCCACTTACCGCCATGTACACGTCATGTATCTCGGCAACCTTCAAGCGG
>NW_021214322.1:0-1150 GCF_002162155.2 Triticum dicoccoides | reverse complement strand
GGGACAGAACCTGTCGCAAAGGACATCGATACACAAGCATCACCAAACAATGTGCAACAATATGATGCATGCATGAAACATGGCAATATGAGTGTGTTGGGCTAATGCAACTAGAACCAGAAGGGTTTGAACAAATTTGAATCAAAGATTCAAATTTCAAATTCAAACATGGCCTTTTAAAAGTGCTTTTCCTTGTTCTGCTTAAAACATCAATTTAACTTGTTTGATCATGCATGAAAATAGTACAGATGGGTAGATTGGATTTTTCTGATCATTTTTCATATATAATTTGTCCAATTTGGAGTTACAGAATAAAAGTTATGAATTTTTGAAGTTTAAATAATATTCTGGAATTTCCTGATTTAAATTAAATCCAGAAATATAATTATTGCGCCAGCATGACGTCAGCATGACGTCAGTGGTCAACTGCGGCTGGCTGAGGTCAAACCTGACGTGTGGGGCCCACACGTCAGTGACAGGGGGGGGTTAAACAGGATTAAATTAATCCTAATTAGGGATTAGTGGCGCTGGGGCCCACTGTCAGTGTCAGGGGGGGTTGACTAACAGTAGTTTAGCGCTAATCTAACCACCTGGCCGACAGGGCCCACGCGTCAGTGACCCTGGGAGGTCAAACCCAGGTCGGACAAGTCAAACCCCACCGGCGACTTGACGCCGGCGAGGTCCGAGACGGCGGCGAAAGTGCTTTTTGCCATTCCGGCAACCAAATGGATGGCGGAAGGCATCTACGTGTTGCTGAGGTTGAGCCGCGACTATTGGTGGTGGTGGTTGGGCTCGGGGTGGCCGGAGTTGACGGCGGCGAGCTCGGCTGCGGCTGCCGGAGTTCGGGTGCGGTCGGAATCGACGTTGCAGGGGGTTAGAAGAGGTGTTGGTGCGTGCTACGTGCTCCTGGTGAGGTGTGGAGCACGACGGTGTGCTCGGTTGGGCGCTACGGCGACCGTGGCCACGACGGCGACATCGCCGGCGGCGTGGAGCTCTCGGCCAAGGTGGGGCTAGGGCCTAGAGGTCGAAAGAGACCAGGGGAGAAGGGGGAAACGATCCGGGGGCTCACCGCGGTTGCAGTGGGCGTCGAAGCGGGCTCGGGGACGCGCCGGAGACGACGAATTCGACGGCGACGATGATCGGAGCCCGA
>NW_021214321.1:0-2165 GCF_002162155.2 Triticum dicoccoides | reverse complement strand
GGTGATTTGGATCACGACGAGTACGACTCCTTCAACCCCGTTCTCTTGAACGCTTCCGCTTAGCGATCTACAAGGGTATGTAGATGCACTCTCCTTCCCCTCGTTGCTAGTTTCTCCATAGATAGATCTTGGTGACACGTAGGAAAATTTTGAATTTCTGCTACGTTCCCCAACAGGAAGGACCACGTGTGCCCGCCCACTGTGTAAATGCACGTCGTCGGCAAGCTCCTCGCCATGTTCACTCAAGATGACGCCATCATGGAGTCCCCACCCGCATCACCAATGTCTGAAGAAGTGCACCATTTCGCGTCAGGCAGAGGGACAGACACTGGTTTTTTGTATAGGATTATCCTAGAGGTGGACCACAAAAATAAATTAAGGTGGGGCAAAGTCTTAGTAAGAATTGTTTTGATGCGAATCAAAGGAGTCAATATACATGAACAATGCACACTACAAACGAATAACCAAATGCAAACATGATTCAATAGGATTTTTTTTTGAAATTGCATGCTATGTTTCCCAACACATTGCCCCTATGAGGACTAAAACCCCAATGCACAGAGTCAAAAGCTTTTGCAATATCCAATTTCATGAAGAGCATGGGAGTCCGCTTCACATGTGCCTCCTTAATCACGTTGCGAACAAAGAGGAAATTGTCATTGATGCATCTTTTTTTGATGAAAGCACTCTGGCTGTGGGAGACAATACTATCCAATTCCGGACCCAATCTGTTGGCCTATATCTTGCAAAGAATCTTCGCAATGCTATGCATCAAACTCAGGGGTCTGAAATCCCCAGCAGTAGCAGCCCCGTCCTTCTTTGGGATGGGCACAAGGTGGGCAGTGTTCAGCAAATTCCAAGTGTCCCCTTTCAGGTCAAAGATCTGTTCCAACGCCTTCAGCAAATCAATTTTCACTAGATCCCAACATGCTTTGAAGAAATTACCAATGAAACCATCTGGACCAGGCGCCTTTTCGCCATGCAAAGACCATATAGCCACCTTGATCTCCTCCATGGTAACCTGGCAGTCCAGGTGCTGCAGCTGCGGTGTGGGGAGCTCGAGGAAGCTCTCATTCAAGCAGAAACGACGCGGCTGCATATTACCCAGAAGGCCCTAAAAATGATCGAAGAGGATCTTTTCTTTTTCCTTGTGCTCAGATTTTGCCCCCTGCTGCCCCACCAGTGCTGGAATATGATTTTTACGCCTCCTCCCATTTGCCCTCAAGTGGAACAACTTTGTATTGGCGTCATTGACTTTGATCCCAAGCAATCTGGACTTCTGCCTCCACCTGATTCTCTCAATAGCCGCAAACCCTAGGAGCTTAGTTTTTAAGGAAGCTCTCAGGTTTCTCTCATTAGAGGAGAGATCTCTGTCCTCTTGGGCCACATCAAGTTGAAAAATAACTTCATTGGCAATGTCTTCCTGCAGTCTTCTAGCCTTTCTTTTCTCCTTGTCCCATTTCTTAAGAGCATTGGCCGTCCTGGTGAGCTTTGTGTGAAGGACCCTGATTGCGTCTTGGGAGTGAACATGCTTGTTCCAGGCCTGAAAGACGATCTGAGGGAACTCTTCCGATTTAAGCCAAAAGGACTCAAATCGAAACCCCTTGTACTTTTTACAATCCATCTTCTTTAGGACCAGGGGGCAATGGTCAGAGAGAGAAGAGGACGCAGGAGACAATTGTAACTAGGGAAAAACCAGCTCCCATTCCTTGGACATGAGCATCTTGTCGATTCTGGTGTGGGTTGCCTTTTCCTTTTCATTGCACCACGTGAAACGCCGCCCCAACAAAGGTAGTTCTCGCAGCTCCAGATCAGCAATCACAGCTTTAAACCTACCAATCATCCTCAAGTTCAGATTACTGTTGCTCTTATCTTCCGCCCGACAAATCATGTTGAAATCACCAACAATGAGCCACTCCTCCTTAGCAACCAATTTTAAGCTCCTGAGCTCTTGCAGAAATAAAATTTTGTCAGCCTCCATCTACGGTCCATAGACATTGGATAAGTACCAACAGCGGTTGTCAGCTCTGCAGGTAACGGTGCCGGACAGGGAGAACTGAGCAGGTGCCAACCCATCAGCAGAAATCGTGAAATCCGAGGAGCAGGCAATGAGCATCCCACCCTTGGTACCATTTGCCGGGTGGAAGATGAAGTTGTCTTGAAAG
>NW_021214320.1:0-830 GCF_002162155.2 Triticum dicoccoides | reverse complement strand
CCTCTCGGAGTTGGTTTAGCGATTGCTAAGGCGCGACGTCCTCGCACGTTCGTAGTCGGATCGTCAAAGTCGACTTCCACCAAAGCGATATCCATCATCTCATCGAAAGATCGGGACCCTCGCCTCTATCAAGTGGTATCAGATTTCCAGGTTGCTCGGTGAGATTTTACAGTTTTTCGTAGTTTAGATCGAGTCTGTTCTTCATACCTATAGTCCACGAAAAAGCCACAAAAAAAATTAGGGTTAGTTCATCATATCCGAACCAATCTGAGCCTTTGCATAATCTTTTTAGGGTTTTGCTTTGTTGAATTTGCGGTTGCATCGTCGTGTCTAGTTGCTGGTCTTAGAGTCTAGTCTTTTAGAGTTTCGAGTTCTGGTCATAAGTTGTCACGCCGCCGCCGCACCATCATCATCGCCCCTGCCATCTACCACCACCGCACCGAATCCGTATCCATATACCACCACCAATCCGTGTCCATATACCACCACCGATCCATATCCATATACTACCACCGCTACCACCACCGCTGCCATATACCACTACCATATATCCACCACCAATCCGAGTTCTTTGCTTATTAGGTTTGTTTTCGGGATCCCTCTAGATTCCGATTCGTGTTTCCTTGCCGGCGTAGGTTACGGAAAAAAAAAAGAGTCGGGTAGCCACGCTCCGTTTAGGCCCAAAATTTTTCGAAAACGCATTTTTCGAAAAAATTTCTGGCTATCCTATTTTTAGGTGTTTCTGAGTGTTTTGAGACAGGTGCCATTATAGGAAGTTTTTTTTGACCCGTTTCCAGTTTTTGGGTCCGGGCAGTCAAAAAAAAAAAATT
>NW_021214319.1:0-4126 GCF_002162155.2 Triticum dicoccoides | reverse complement strand
GTTATCCTTTGAAAGGTTTCTTCCGATGCCCACTCAATCCGTCTGACCCGAATTATCAGGCGTCTTCCAATTCGTCTGGCGGTTCATCAACCACTCAACTGCCTCCTCTCAAAGTCGTCACTGGGTAAGTACATTACTCCTCAACTTGTTTCTTTATGTTTCGGTTTACCATATTCTAACCTTTGATGTTGTAGTGCCAAGGCTCTATTAAGTAAGAAAGCCAAGACCAGCGACCCTACTGATGATGTTGATCCGGAGAAGACCCGAGAGCATGATGGCGAAAATCCTGAGATTGCCATAGACAGCTCAACTGCGCAAAACCAAGATGCTGATGCTAACCCACCAGAGGTTGAACCGGATGTACATGTTGATACCTCACATCTCCATGCCCCTCCAAGTCCAACCATTGAGCAGCGGCATTCAACTGCTGATCCGCCAAGCCCCGCTAACAGACCGCCGAGCCCTGCTGCCAAAGCGCCAAGCCCTGTTAAGAATGTCAATTCATCCAGCCCGGCCAAAGATGATGATGTTGTTGTTACTGGCACTACATATACCGCCCCTAGTAATCTGGTTGCTCTATCAAAGCACACTGCCAAGGATGAATTTGCTGCTATAAGCAAGGGGAAGGGGAAGACTGATTTGTCAGCTTATGTTGATCTCTCTGCTCAAGACCTTCACTCTGGTTTCTTGAACCGGCTTTACACTAGCCGTGATTATGAAGCCGGTTTAGTAAATCTGATGAAGGAGCGCTATGAGGTAAAGAGTTTGATCTTTGCTCTGTACCTTCATTGCATTGTAGCCCCCAAGGGCCGGTTTGTCTTTAGAAAGTCAAATCGGGACTTTGTAAATTCCATATTGTGCTTTGTTAATTACCTTGTGTACTTCTGATCAAACACACATTAGCCCCCAAGTGCCATGATGAAAACTTGTATTAATCCGTGGGACTTCAATAATTAGTAGAAAAAATGATCCGCATTAGCCCCCAAGTGCCAAGTGTATAACTGGTTATATGCTTGGGACTTTGACAAAGATATTGACATGCTCTTCTTACTGTTGCAGAGTGAGATAAACCAACAAGTCTCTCAAATTGCCGATCTTCAAGAAAATCTGAAAAACCAGCAAGCAGAAACCACCAAGGCTAGGGACGAATTGAAAACCGCCTTAACCACTATGGAACAGCTCAAAGAATGATTCAAGTCTGAGCAGACCAACTGGGATACCGAAAAGGCTGGATTGCTGAAGCGGGCAGAAGATGCTGAATCAGCTCTTAAACCGGTGACGAAAGAGCTTACCGGATTAAAGCGCCAAGTCAATGCCACGACTTCTGCAATATTTGGTAAGCACTGCTGACCAAGACTTTATGAATGGTCTGCCTTTGAAATTTTGCCAGTTTAATGTGAAATCCTTAAACCGATGCAGCTAGCCGCATTGCTCATCTGGGCTCTGACATGGTAAGAAACTAAAGGCCGCCTATACATTGATTGAACAGTTGTATACCGGCGTCCAACGGGTTATCTACGCAACTTCTTATGACAATGCAGCACCAACACTGATCAAGGACATGATGGACCGGTTATCTATGACGCCAGCACAGATAGAAGAATTGAAGTGATCCGCTGCCAGGGCTGGCACTTTGTTAGCACTTACTCGAGCCAAGGCATGGATAGCTGATCTTGATCCGGCTAATATATCCAAGGGCTTCCCCAGTCAGCAAGAAAACCGCGAAGTGTTTGATAATGACGCCCTCAAACGTGTGACAAGGGAGATGCGTCCTCTGGCGAGTCAGTTGGCAGAAGAAGCTAACTTGACGGTTCACCGATCCTTCTATGACGCTAACAACAAACGGGTTGAGGTTGTTATTCCAGAAGTGCAAAACCTTGTTCCGCCAATCTGTAAGCACAATTACGCCCCTGACGTTGATTTGACTGAGCTTATATGTGAGAAGGCTATGTTTCAGGCCTTAACCCGGATTGACTGGACCACCAATGACTTCTAGCCATTGGATGGGGAGGAGGAGGCTGAACCGATGCCAGATGACCCATCTACTTCACATCAACATGGCAATGAATCTTGATCCGACAATCCGGTTGATACGTCAGAAACTGTCTGGTTTAAAACAATTCCATATTTTGGGCTGCTAAGTGCCTTGTAATAGGGTAGCAAGAATATTTTGATCTACCGCTATCGTGTAGTAGGAGATACTTTATGTGATCCGCCATGACAATTTCAATGTTGGTTCATGTATCATAATATGCAATTCCTTTGCCTGCATAAAAAAGAAAGGGTCCTGGCGGTTTACCGCCGGACGGGTCATAACGCCCAAGAAAGGCCTGATTGATTATCAAACCGTAAAAGTATGAAATGACTCATACCTGTGATGTAATATCCCTTTAGTTGGTTGACCAACTTTGATTGTAATAAGGGTGAAAACCCAAATCTGAAAATCTTGTATAACTCCATCATGTACTGATGACGTATAATAAGTCATACCGGGTGATGATGAACATCAGATGGTCAAAGCTGGCGAAAGGTAGTCAAAGCCAGGCTGGGTTAACGAACTCCGGTTTAATAATAAGATCTGTCAACGTGTAGTTGAAAACCAAGCTGGTTTAAGGAATACCGGGCTAATAAGATGACTGACCAGGTCAAGAAAATCGGTTTAACATAAAATTTATGAATAAAAAAGGGATAAACGCAAATAAAACCGTGTAGTCGAGGCTTTTTGAGGGCTGCCAGGCCCAAATTCGAGGCTTTTTGTGGGTTGCCAGGCCGCTGAGTTGAACCATTTAACAAAGCCTTTTAAGATGGACCTCCAACTAACCAATCACCGTTTTAACTTTGGCAAGTGCAGGGTCCCAATGAGAGTAATTGTCAAACGTTCAGAGGGCCGTGCCAGAATGACCTGGATAGGAGTGTCTTACTTGATGAAGGCAGGTTAACCCGGGGTTTTAGGTAAATATACCAGGCTTCCAAGCCGTGAGTCGATACCCAGCTACAAGGGTCCATTCAAACTCCTTTGTATTTGACACAAGGAGCCCCCAAGTAACGTGATGAGCTGTACTCATTGGGTGCCTATGTTTGAGTTGTGCATAGCATCCAGACTCTCTTTGGCCCCTTAGGTGTGAAGCTCCCAAGCTATGTTTTGGCGTGATTGCCGGTTTGACAGGTAGTACTCCGCTTTGTCAGCTGAAGCCCCCATGTGACTCAAAGGATATTTGAGAAAAAACAGCAGAGGCCCTGCTTAGAGCAAGGATGCTGGTTTATTTATTGATCATAATATATACATTTTCGAAATATGTACATAAGAAGAGCCTATGGCTCAAGTGTAGTAAGGCCGGAGGAGAGCTATGTTCCACGGCCGCCGGGTCTCCTCCTCAGAGTTGCGTGAGTTGTCTCGAATGTCAATGAGGTAGTATGATCCGTTGTGCAGATTTTTGCTGACCACAAAGGGTCCTTCCCAAGGAGGGGATAACTTGTGCATGTCGGTCTGATCCTGGATGAGCCGGAGCACCAAGTCACCTTCTTGAAAGGTTCTTGTCCTAACCCAGCGACTGTGATAACGCCGTAGGTCTTGTTGATAAACCGCCGATCGAGCCAGAGCCATATCCCGTTTCTCATCTAACAGGTCCAGCGCCTCTTGGCGGGCTTGCTCGTTGTCCGCTTCAACATAATTAGCAACCCGGGGCGAGTCATGACGGATATCACTTGGTAGAACTGCATCTGCCCCGTATACCATAAAGAAAGGTGTGTAACCTGTTGATCGATTGGGGGTGGTGTTGATACTCCATAATACAGAAGGTAATTCTTCCACCCAACAACCCGGTGTCCGCTTCAAGGGAATCATGAGCCGGGGTTTAAGACCCTTCAAAATTTCTTGATTGGCTCGCTCCGCTTGACCGTTGGATTGAGTGTGCCCCACAGATGCTAAGTCAAGCCGGATGTGCTCTCTCTAACAGAAATCCTCCATCTCACCCTTGGAAAGGTTTGTACGATTATCCGTGATAATACTGTGTGGAAAGCCAAAGCGGAAGATAATCTATTTGAGAAATTGAACCGCCGTAGTTGCATCACACTTGCTGACAGGCTCCGCTTCAACCCACTTGGTGAATTTATCAATTGCCACCAA